>NW_020954654.1:1678-13041 GCF_900497805.2 Vombatus ursinus
CAAACTTTTCAACTTGAAGTAAGCAAAACTATCCATTTTGCATTTCCTATTGTTCTCTATCTAATGTTTGGTCATAAATAAGACCGGGATTTTCATAGAGCAAAAGATACATTTACATAACAAAATAGGTTAATATGCATTGTAGAATATATGAATAGTAAAGTAGAGGAGGGATTTACTAATATGGGTAGGGGTCTTAACCTTGTTGGAACTGTGCATGTGGTTACCCAGGATGCATACAGAAAAGCCCCCTCAGGGGTATTAATGTACAATAATGATATTATAAGAAGCCTCTCTATATCATAAATTCACCTAAGGACAGTTCTTTACTGCACAAGTGTCCACTTAAGGAAAGTCCCTTCTGTGATCTAATGGTCAAACATCCTGCTCAGTGTTCTGTTGCTGCTGCTTTCTTATCGGCTGGCTATTGTGGTCTTGTCCAAACCTAGATGGATGTGGTTGAGATCATGGACATGCCTACTGTTCTACTGAGGCATATGAGGAGCTGGGACTGGCAGCAGTGGCTATTGGGGCTGGGGGCAATGGCTAGACTCCATTAATCATTCAGGGCCAGCTAGGGCCTGTGGTTTTTCTCATCTCTCTTTTATAATAGCAGCTCTGGTCGACCAGTGCACTATCCACTGAACCAACTTATAAAGTTGCTTACGTACTCGGGGGGAATAGAAGACTTTCAGTGATGTAGAAATTGTGAAAGAATGCATTGTTGAGGTTGTAAGATGCTAAGATCCTGGTAATGTTTCAAAGCACAAATAACTGCCTCTTTCAAGCAAAACCATAGCTGATGGACAACATGGATTATCCTTCAACTTCGCAGAACAAATCCATGCAATACTTCAAAAGGAAAATATATACTATGCAATTGCTTTGGTTGAATCAACTGATCCTACTTAGTTGGTGCAGGTTTTATACTTAAATACAGTAATCAAGGAAGATTTTCTTTGCTATGAGGAATTCTGGCATGGGCACTCATGCAAACAGATATTTTCAACAACTTGCAAGATAAATGTTGTGAAGGTGGACAGAGATAGGTAAATTTAGTGGGCGTATGTACACATGGTGCACCTTACATGGTAGGAAAATATGAAGGCTTTATTGCATAGATAAAAAAGTTTTAACATATCCAGGTGCTCTCATTGCTTTTGATTTTATCTTGCATCAGCAGAATTTCTGTGCCAAAGCTACTATTTTAAGTGACACTTTGCAACAAGTTATAAGAATCATTAAGTAATTTCAATCAAATGCAACATGGCATTGTCAGTTTTGTGATCTACTGAAGTTGAATGATGAGATTTATTCAGTGTGGACCTGTCATATCATCCAAACATGTGTTGGCTATCACAATGACAGGTGTAGCCAACATTTTATCTCTGTGAGAACAGATAGCTAAATTTTATGAAGAACAGAATCAGTGATGTGAATCAGTGAAAGAAAATTTCTATAGGAATGCTGCATTTCTGTGTGATGTCAAGTCAAATCAAAATGACTTGAATATTTCTTTGCAAGGTAAAACTAAGTGTATATATGATAGGAGGCAAAAAATCCAAGCATTTGGGGGGGGAGCTACCTTTTTTCAAAACACTTCTTTTTGTAGGTAATTGGGGTTAAGTGCCTTGCCCTGTGTCACACAGCTAGTAAGAGCCAAGTATTTGGTCTGAGGCCGGATTTGAAATCAGGTCCTCCTAATTTCAGGGCCGGTGCTCTACCTCATGCGCCACCTAGCTGTCCCCTAAAACACCTCTTCAAGAAGATATTTCAGATGAACATTTTCCCCAGTTAGCAAAGATCATTGATGGGCATATTAATGTATGTGAATCATTTGAAGAAATTTGAAGAATCAATCACGAATGACTGAAACCCACCTACAGGATCAACTGGAACTGTAGACCTCCATGCTACAACCAAATATGCAAATGCTTTCCAACCAAAAGCAGACATAACAAATTAAAAGGTTAGTTAACTTTAAAATGAATAAATAGCATTTATATTTTTTAGATTACTAAGTGCATAGCAGTTAGAATTTTACAAAATAATGTACGTTTTTAAGTATACCTAAATGAAGTTTTTGAATGCAGTCTTATTTGATTACAGCTTTCCAACATGAAAAGGTTCCCCACCTCTGTATTGGACCAACATTTCACACCATTTACCAACATAAGGTCAAAATTTGTACATGATTTACACATAAAGGGTGATACCATAATCAAATTAAGAGAACATGAAATACTTTTACTGTCAGATTAGTGGACAAGAGAAGGCTTTAGGACCAAAGAAAATACAGAGAGTATTATAAAATGTAAAATAGACAATTTTGATTATATAAAATTTAAAAGGTTTTGGGCAAACAAAACCAATGCAACCAAAGAAGAAAAACGGGGATAATTTTTTTTTCAAAAAGTGCCTCTGATAAAGATGTCATTTCTCAAAAATATTAGAGAACTGAGTCAAATTTATAAAAACACAAATTATTCCAAAAGACATTTTTAAAAAATGTTAAAAATTGTTTTCCTTAAAATAAAGTCTACAGAATGGTACCCCGAAACTTATTAAGATCTTTCAGAAGGAAGTAAGTTCCCAGAATTATTCCAGAGTCTCAGGACATCTCCTTTGTAATCTTAAAATAATAAATCTTCAAACCCCTTAATCTTTGAAGATGTTTTTAACTGTCCTACAAATTTGGATTATCTGACTTTATTTCTGTGACTCCAATGTGACCACTTTTGTCCACCTAATCTCCCACAGAAAGCTTAAAATGCAAGTTAGTTTTTCTTACAGGAACAACTGCTTCAACTGTGAAAGTTTATTTATCTTTCCTAGTGCTCTAAATTCTCCGGCTACAGTCCTTAGAAGTTTTTTTTTTTTTNTGATACAGAAACTTTGCATTTTCTAGAAACACAAACACAGACAAAATGACAAGAGGTCTCACAACACAATTTTGACAGAGTGAACAACTACAGTCTAAACTGGCTGACCTGATGCCCACAGTGCTAACATGTGTTGAAAAAAATAAACAACTAGAGGCACTCAATTGCAAATTTACAATCTTGAATACTGGAGCCTATTAATAGATTTGTTAATATTAATTTTATTTTATATTATAATATTAATAAATATGTATTGGTTTATTAATATTAATATTTATTAATAGATGTGTGCAGAAAGGATATCCTTACCAGAGCAATCTGGGTCAAAGGAGGGGCCTTGGAGTTTTCCCTGCAGAGAAAGGCAAGCTTAAGCAAAAACCATGAGCCCAGGATTGGAGTAGGAAAGGGTGGTGGACTCACTAGAGGAGGGTTGAACTCTGGAGAAATCTCTGTTTGTGCCTAGTCCACTCCCACTGGTATCAGAAAATCCACTTGGCCCAGTTCCGTGTCCACATCCATGTTTGTCACCAACTGATGTTAACAAGACCAGAACTGGCCTCTAACCTGTGGGTGGACAGAGCTGAAGAATGTAGGAGCGTCAGGAATCAAACTGAAGGTTCATTTCAAAGTGAGGGAAATGGCTTGCAACCAAGGACACTGGGCCAGAGCCCTTTGCCTTCTTTTTTGACAGGGGGGCTGCTTTAGTGCTGGGAGATCTCAGTACTTAAACCCATGGCTCTGCAGTGAGCTATAGCCCTGAAAATGAGAGGTAAGGGCAATAATGTGACAAGTTAGATTCACAGCAGGACGTCATAACCAAAATGTGGCTACTATAGCTGCTTGTCCTAAATTAGAGATCATCCAGAGGGTGAGTGCAAAGGATTGTTGATATGCCAAGCTCAGGGCACATCCTGCTTGCTGGGTCTTAGCTCTGGAAAACTGGGTGTCTCCTAATACCTTGACAGAGCTCCGGAATAGCAAGACAGGAAATAGTTATAGAGGGAAGAGGAGGGGGAAGGTGTCTTTTTTTCCAAATGGGATTTTAGCAGATCTTTGCCAAAAAAACAGGGCACTTCCTGTGAGGCCAAATTGGGGATGGCTTAGGCTTGGCTAAGGAAGAAAAAAGGCAAATTTATCATAACGATAGAACACCAAGTCAAATCTAATTGGACCAGAACCCATTACATGGGAGAGGATGTCTTATATTCCAGTCTTCATTTCATNCATGTCATTCTTCAGCAGGTAGAATTGAAGATTGATTCTGAGTTGGAAAGTTCTTTCAATGTCTGGAAATATTGATCTCTTCCCACATGGACAGGAACTGTATGAAGTAGTCAAGTGGGGGAAAAAATATCATTTCTGAAGGGATTGCAAGGCCCCACGAGTACTGATTAATCTACAGGACAGCAAGAAATTTCTACAGAAGAGTGTGTGCCCTTTTTGACATCTTCATTGTCGAAGACTCACAGAAGAAACTTTTCAATGAAATGAATGGAGTGCATCCTGGGTTAGAATTGGTGGCCAGGCATTGTTTTCCTGACCTTGTTTCATGTGAGTTAATTGTCACCATCTCAGCTCAAAGAGAAAGTTTTGGGCTCCACACCCTGGATGATTAGATTGAGAACCAAAAAACTTACCCAGATGGAGTCCAGGAAAAAATGCTTCCATCTTTATATCTTTTGTGGTGATCTTGAGTCAGGTCCGTGCAATTAGTGCTCCACAGAAAAGAGATTTTTAAAAGTCAATCTTCCTGGCTCACTTCATAAAAATCTATGTGGCAGATAGGTCACCTTTAGGCAATTCTGAAGTCTAATGAGAGTTAATCTTGGCAAAAGTCCAAATGTGATGCTACATGGAGAATAAAAGCTGCCTCAAGGACATGAAAGAATTGCCAACTGCAGTCTGGAAATGGTTTCTGGTGCTTTTCTCCAAATATTTCCCTTTCTGGGAGGTGCAATGTAAGGACTGGTCATAAGAGGTCAAGCCAACACCATGGGTTTTTTTTCCCTTTCAGTGCAGAAATTGATGTCAATTTGTCTTTAGAAATACCTCTAAATTTCCAATTGTTTGCCAGCACAAAAAGAGTTTTGATGTAAATATTTTTGTACCACTTGGTCTTTCACTTTTTTTTTCTCTTTGCAATACACACATAGAAGTGGCATGGCTGGCTCAAAGACTATGCACAATTTGCTTGCCCTTCGCTTATAGTTCCAAACTGCTCTCCAGAATGGTTGNNNNTTTTTGCTCAATTTAGCCAATCTGATAGTTGTGAGATGGTAACTCAGAGTTGTTTTAACCTGCTCTTCTCTGATCAATAGTTATGTCAAGCATTTTCATATGACCATCAACAGCTTTGATTTCTTTATCTGAAAACTGCCTGTTAAGATCATTTTTCAATAGTGGAATGGCTGAACAAGTTGGGGCCCACGAATGTAATGGAACACTTTTGTTCTATAACACATGGTAAGCTGAAAGATTTCAGAAAAATCTAGAAAGACTTAGATGAACTGATGAAAATGAAAGGAGCAGAACCAGGAGATTGCTGCATAAAGTAACAGCAATACCATACAATGTGAATAACCACAGAACCAGGAGAACTTTGTACATAATAAGGGATCAATATCATTCAGTGAAGAACTGTGAGTGACTCNCCCACCTTCAGAGAGAGAACTGATAGTTTGAATACAGACTGAAGTATGGTATTTTTCATTTTTTCTTTCTTTCTTTTTATTTGAATCTTCTTTAGACCAAGGAATTTACATTTATTAGGTTGGCCAATTGTTAAGTTGATATATATATATATATATATAGGAATCTCAGGTACAAAGAGAAAATCAAAACCCAATTTTTATACTTGGCATTATTCATTCACCCATTAGGAGGATGAAATTACATTAAGGAGTTAATAACAGAACACTTTATAAAAAGATGGACTCTGTTAGAAAAATGAATTCATTGAAAAGTTGCCAGATTAACTTCAATTGTAATAAACACAGTGGGTCATTAATTTCAAAACAGTACATACCAAATAAGTTCCCATAAATTACTCATCTCTAAGGAAAGCAATTATAACAAAATTCTTTCCTTCAAACAAAACTGAAGATGATTCTGATCTAGTCTTAATAATTAATAGAATATTGCTTGGGATTCTAAACTGTTGAATCAATACCCAATCATCATTACATATTTTGAAACACTTAAGGACCTTATTTTATACGCACATTTTTTCTATCTATCCATATAAATACATACATATACATATATATATTTAACGAGTGACAGACTGATGACAAGGCCAAATACTCATCTACTTTAATTGTTTGAAATATAGAAAAGGCTAAAATTCTAGACTAAATAGCTCAAATATTATACCAGCATCTTATTATGAAAACTAAGATGTGCTCCAGTGCCTATAAGGTAAAGATTTGAAGACTAGGGACATAAGAGAAAATGTTCCTTTGTCTTAATGTCAATTCCAGACAAAAGGTATATAGATAGCAAATTGCATTGACCCAGACTTGGTCAGTCTGGTGGAATATTTTCCATTCAAGTGGCAATGATATACTGGGGAAATTGAGTTGGGCTAATTCTACCTTCATCCATGCCAAGAGTAGTTCTCCCAGTCTTTCCCAAGGGAATTTCATCCATAATTCATATATATAAACCCCATAGTGTTGCTGGCATCTTGGATTCATTGGTGCCTTTAGCATTCCGTGATGATCATACATGGAGTCAGACTTTGATTATTAGAATTTATTATTTAAGACTGTTATTTTGAGTTTCAGGTGGATTCAGCTCTCAAAAATCACATATCCTAGATAACAAGTATTGAGTATTAAAACAGAAAGGGATTCAACACAGCAAAAGTCACAACTTACCTTGAAATAACTAGTACTAGTGATAAGTAGATGCTTTTTCATCCCTAGGTTCAACATACAAAAATGATTTTGCTTAAAGATGCTAAAGACCAAACAACAAAAGACTGGATAGAATGTGCGTAAATATGATAATCCAAAATTTCACTCAGAGAACAGATTATATGCAAAGTTGTCTATAGTAAAACACGTTCAGTTACTAACCATATTCAAATGGACATAAACATAGACTACTGTTCTCATAATCCATTTTAACAATGGGAACATCTTTAAGATGACAAGTCACTTGCATGCATTTCTTCAAACGTTCTAATCACAAATTAAATAACAAACATAAATAAAATCAGATTTCCCATTAGGATAACATAAGATAACTCATAAGTTACCACTCTCCACTAACATAACTGACTGTACTGAAATCCTATTGCTTAAAACAAAACCAAAAGAAGTTCCTGACTTTAACCTCACAACTTAATAGATTCTCATGTTTATTTCACAAGTTTGTCTACCTTTGTCTAATTATATTCATATCGTTCTGAAAGAAGAAGATACTTCAGCAACTGAATCTTAAANTTCAGATCAAAGAGCAAGATCTTCCCACTTGCAGTTTATTACAGCAATTCAGATAACTTAGGATTAATCTGATAACTAATAGATTTAGCATTGCAATAACAATTGTCCATTATTATCTACCCTGATAATAAAAATTTGCTATGGGAGTTAGAAGCAGAGACCTGGTATCAAAATTGGTACTCAAGGCCTACATCACTGTAAGTAACTTAGGATATGGAACCAGCTAGACAGATTTCTTGTATGGGAAAATGAATGAAGAATCTTAGCCTTCCCAAGGTAATCTCCCTATCTTATTCCCAGGGACATAGATTCTAGATGTTGCTTCCGTTGAGCTGCTGACAACTGACATTTTTGCTGAAAGCACCCATTTAAGGATGCTCCAAGGAAGCAATAAATCCAAGAATAAAATTCCAAAAAGAATATGCAGGGTTCCAAAGAAGCTTTCTCCTCAAACAATAAAGTCTCATTAATCAGAGTAGATCTGGACACAATTGTTATTAATACCATCCAATTATTGCAATAAATTGACTTACAAATAAAATTTAGTAGGTCTTCTAAAAGTCACACTAAACATTTTTACAAAAGAATTTTCTACTTAAACATTACTTCCTAAAAGTATTTCCTTTTCTTAAAAACAGCCTAAAACTCATCCTTTTGTTCAAAAGACAATTAGTAAACTTTCATGAAGTAAATTAGTTGGAAACCCCTAAACTGACAAATATCTCTTTCTTATTCAGTGTTAAAACAAAAATAAATCTTTAAAATTGGAATTTGTCAACACTAAGTTGGTGTAAAATGTCTTTAAGTAGCATAAATCCAAAAAGTGTCATAAAACCAAAATAAATTCCTAATTATCACCAATTCCTAGGTAGCCCCCCATCACAAGGTGTTTGCAATGGGGAGGTTAATCAGTTTTTCTAAGCCAAAAAAAATACCCAATTAAATTAACCTTATCAGTGTAACAAAGTTTACCAGGGCTTTAAAGTTTTACTCAATATCCTTTGCTTTCTTTTATATTAAAATATATCACTAGAAATCAAGAAAACAATTGCATTCTGAAGTCCCACATAGTTAGTGAATATGTGATAGTTCACTTAAACCCCTAGAAAAACAGTACTGGCCAATTGCTGTAAACCTGGAGATTAACTTTTATAAATATGTATTGTGTAAGTAGATATGTATTACGCATATTTTATATATAGTATGTATATTTTATATATATGTATGTACATATACATATATGTATATGCATGTACATACCTACACATGTTATATATTCTATACATGCATTATATGCATTATATGTATCGTATATGCATTACATAATATCACACACACTTGTGTATATAAATATATGTACACATAAAACCTNCATACATATATGTATATGCATGTACATACCTGCACATTCTATACATGCATTATATGCATTATGTGTATCATATATGCATTACATAATANCATGTACACACCTGCACATTCTATACATGCATTATATGCATTATGTGTATCATATATGCATTACATAATATCACACACACTTGTGTATATAAATATATGTACACATAAAACCTTAGATGAAACTCACTCTAAATCATGAGCAGGTTTGAATATTTTGTGCAAGGATTTCCTCCTACTCAGTAGAATTCCACAGGCAGAAAGCTGTTGGCACAAAGTTGATAAGAATTTATGACTAGATGGTTCCCAGGATCCTTATAAGTCTACACAGGACATTTTTCAAGGTCTTTGCTTCATATAATTTGTATAATTACCAATTTTCCTCAGCATTTTATCTCATATCCTGCATCTTGCACTCATTTTTTCTTCCTCACCAAAACAAAACCCATTACCAATCAGGTGGCCTTAATTCAGATGAATGCATTTCCAAATTACTCTACACAGAAAAGCATGCATTTCATCACCATTGGCACTGTATACTGACCAAATCAAAAAACTCATATAAATTTATCAAGTATGAACAATTACATCAGATTAAAGAGATAATAAAAATAGCTAAGTCACATGTTTTCCCTATGCCAAACTCTGTGATTACAATCATGTGATCCTCACAAGTACCCTACGTGAGGGATGCTATTATTATCTCCTTAGAGAACAGTAAAATGAGGTAAACAGAGCCAAGGTAACTTGCTTGTGTCCTCATACTTAAAAAATTTCTTAATGCCAAATAAAATGCCATAAATTACTTTTGTGTTAGGTTTTAGTTTACCATAATTATCCTGATAGGAGAGAACACTTAAGACCATGTTCTTATTTTCTTCAGGACAGATTTTGGCTTAAATCAAATCAGTTTCTGATTTATAATCACTTACTGGTAACATTTTAATTTCTAAGGCTCAATACTCAGCACTTCAAAAGAAAAAAATATTATTATCCATAAGTTAATATATTTCCCTTTTTTAAAGACATGTGATGATAATTGCCAGCTTTTTGTTTTCTTCTACTTCCTTTAAAGAATGGAAACAATTTCCAATCCCTAGCCTTCCTTTACCTTCTTTTGAGATTCAACAGAATTTAACAGAATGCCTTAAGCATTCAGCTTCCAATTCCCATCCTCCTGGGAATTTCAAGCTGCACCTACTAGGAAATACATATAAAGTTTTTAAAAAACAGTTTAAATTCACATCCATTGTCATTAGGTTAACTTAAATGTCCTGAGATAAAATATTATCAGATTCTAAGTTGAATTGCTGCTTTGGGCCTGCACAAAGAAGAGACTTAAGGAATATGATTTAATGGGGACAGGGCATGACCTGTTTCCCCTGGCAGAAACCTTCCAGGGCTTTTAAAGACAGAGTAAATTAAATAGTTGAATTGAATACTTGAACAGTACCAGGAAACATTTAAAATTTTCATACAATAAAGATCACAATAACCAATATTTTTGCCACATCCACTATTTCTATGGTGTTAGATTTAATAAGGCTTCCTGCAGGTTTATCCTGAAAGGTGAGTGGATATGATTAACCAAACAAGTATTTAACCTTCCTCCTAGACTAAAGCTGATCAAAGACGGACTTCTAAAAATCTTTTCCTTTGCAANTTCAAGGGCAAATGGCAGACGGCTGCCTCAAAAGAATTCAAGGCTCAAGCCTTCTTTCATTTAAAGTAAGGTTTATCATACTGCCAATAGAAGGAGTTGGGATTTAGGAATCCATGCATTTGGTAGACAAGACATGCTTTTTTTATAGTGAAAAAGATAGTGAGAAGATCCGGATGTGATCAAGAAGTGGGATTCACTATTTTCAGCTAACCATTGCCAAAGATTTTAAAGTGATAGTATATAAAGAGATTTTACTCATAAAAATTTTTTTGTATTTAGGAACAGTTGCTTGTCAGATTCCTTCAAACCCCCTTTAACAGAAACTGCCACTTGAAACAAAAGTGGCATGGCATGTGTAGTGTCCTCCATTTTGACTCCAAAACTTGTTAACAGGCTTGACTACCTACTTAACAAAAGAAAAAGTTTTCCAAATCCCAACTTACAATACGTACTCACTTTACTTTTTGTCTGTCTATTCTTCACCTTTTAGAATCTGGATTTAACACTTAATAATTTACAAATCAAGAGAGTTGTACTTTTCTCAAGCTTTTTTGTGTGTGTGGAGTGGGGCAAAAGATTTATTACACTGTTCACAAAAAAATCAATATACTGTTTAAATCAGACTTTATGTGATTCAAGGTTACCCACATCGCCAACGTCCCTTGACCCCTGTAACTCTCTAAGAATGCCAGAGATGGCTACAATGTATTTCTCATTCCCCAAAGACCTGGATCCACCCACAGCCTTTTTGTTTTGGGTTACCACATCCTGGAACTCCTGAGGGATCTACTCAAAAGGTTTTATTTTGAGTACACTTACATCTACCTCAATCCACCTTGCTTTCAGCCTACCCTCTTGGCAAAATTGCTTAACTGCATAGGGTGGTACTGGGGTTCCTATGTGGGAAACTTTGTTGAGAATCCTATATAATATAAATCTTCCAGAATCTGGAGAGAGAGAGCATTTTTTTTT
>NW_020954654.1:13206-16710 GCF_900497805.2 Vombatus ursinus
TGTCTCAAGCCATATAACACAGAACATGTAGGAAATGGACATCTGTAAGTACCCTATAGGTGTCTATCAAGACAACAAGAAGCAGCACTTTTTTTTGAACAGAAAAAAAACCAGAGAATACTATTCACCCTCACTTCATCAACATATTTTTCCAGTGACCCAACTTTTTTGCGCTCTTCTAAACATTTTATAAAAACCCAGATTCTCAGAGAGGAGAAAAAGGCAGAACAGAAATGAAACCACATAATAAGATATTCAATAAGATATTCCTCTGGGATATCTCTTTGTCATGGGTTTGGAAATGTTCAAAGTTTAAGATAATTGGATTTTGGGGAAAACTCAGAATGCATTTCCTTAGTCAAAATACACTAATGGCTGAAATCTGTTCAGGGTAATGTATGTAATCTATTCTAAATTAGATGCAAGTGTTGTCATAGCTAAATTGCATTCCAGCAAAAGTAGAAGTTGACCATATTTTTTTTTCCTTAATGGAATTGTTGAGGTTCAAGGAACCATATGTTGAGGTTTAGGAGTTCTGGGACCCCAAAATGGTAACACACAGGTGCTACCAGAATGAACTCAACCCAAGCCTTCTTTCAGGATCCGCCATATTGGCCAGACTCTTTAGGAATCTAAACATTTATGACTCTTATATTGACAAGCAGGGTAGAATAAATATTAGCCATTGACTAGATTTTAAGAATCTGAGCACCATAATGGAGACAAGATGGCCCTTATGCAGAGAAAGACTGTGGGAGGGTTCTAGGAGTGGCCAGAGGAGGGCTGTGGGAGAAAGGTTATATTGATGGGAGTGGCCAGTAGTCTGGGGTGAGTGGAGGGGTCCAGGAAGGATCTTGATGGGAGTGATCGGGAGGTTGAGAATGGGGTCCACATAGGAAGTAGCAGGGAGCCATCAGGAGGGAACATACAATGAAAGTAGGGCTGAGTCAGAGGTAACAGAGAATTGGGAGACTAGGTACAGGCACATGAAAGGAGCCACAATGAAAGGCCAGTTGAGTGGATTAAAGCCTGAGGGGAATGCTAGAGACTTCCTTGACCAAGTGCAAGTTCAAGGAGAGCCCAAGGTGGGATTTTTCTAAGGCCTGTAGACAAATGGGACCCAAATTCTTTTTGGGGTAAGTGGCAAAGATCTCAGTTGGGCCAGTACACCCTCAGAATTGTTCGTCTCTTGTTGATGGCTAAGAATAAAAGAAATCTACAGTCTTTTTAAATTTATTTATTTTTAGTTTTCAACATTTGATTTTGTAAGATTTTGAGTTCTAAAATTACACACACACCCCTTCCTATTCACCCTCCCTAAGATAGCATGCAATCGGATATAGGCTATACATGTATGATCATATTCAACATATTGCCACATTAGTCATGTGAAAAAAGAATCAGAACAAAAGGGGGAAAATCATGTCTCTCACACCTTTCACCAATGATATTTATAAAGGTAGCTTTTACAACGTTACATACATTTTAAATAAATTACTAAAATCCTAAACTGATTGCATTTATGGTTATCATGGAAAAACTTCGATCCACGTGTCTTAAAAGACAGAAAAATTTTTTGTAGTTTTAAACACATTACTTTGATGTCAGATATATTGGTGGGGAGGAGTAAAGTACAATCCCCTATATTTGATTTAAACATAATCTATAAAATTTAGCTTTTACACTTGAATTCATCTATTTGGGATTTTAAAAACATCCCTTTTGCCAAACGGCTTCATAAGTTAGCTTTCCTTTATCAATACTTGCTATTGTCTTTGTGGAGAATCTAGGTGAAGGCCCAATACAGGTCAATGTTTTATTAAGAATGTACAGTGCAAGGCTTTGATCCCTTGGTGGTGAGCCATAACTGTGGCAATTAAAAAGTTTCAAAAGATGTAATTTCTGGATAATTTAATTATATTATTAAAAATGCCAGCATTAATAAAAGGGTGGTCATTTGACTGTCTCTCTTAGACCAAAAAGAATCATGGCAGTGGGCTCATGTCTTATCTGTTCTCTTGGAAGAGGAGTGTTCCAAAGGATGGTAATCAACTCTGATTGGCTAACAATTAATGAGATGAACCTTACAAAGAGAAGTGGGCTTACTCCAACGAGGGACTGAGAGAGACATCATATCACCCATGGACAGAGAAACTATTTCTATTGCCTGGACCATGCCCAATATTGGCCAATTTAGACAAAAGGGTCTGTCTCCACCTAAAATTGACTGAATGAAATTCACCTTAGACTAGGGATTCCTTGTGTGATTGGTTAGGGTTGGATAGAGAAGGTTAGCTCAACCTTCAGAGACTGATAAAATAGGTGAAATTCTGAATATCCTCAAATCATTAATTATTAAGAATCACTTCTCTCAAAAGTCTGATTTAAAAAATTGGGGGGGAAGGGGGAGAATTACTTAAGGGTAAGCCAAGATCATAAAATTGACAATTCTGCCTAAACTAATTTACTTATTCAGTGCCACGCCAATCAAACTACCAAAAAACAGGCAGAAGTAGAAAAAATAACGAAATTCATCCAGAAAAACAAAAGGTCATGAATATTGAGGGAAATAACGGGGAAAACGCAAAGAAAGGTGGCCTAGCTGTACCAGATCTTAAACTGTGTTATAAACAGTTATCATCAATACTATCTGGTACTGCTTAAGAAATAGAGTGGTACAAGACACAGTAATAAATTACTATAGCTTAACTATGGGTTCGATAAACCCCAAAATGCCAGCCTCCAAGATAAGAACTTACTATTTAACAAAAATTTCTGGAAAAACTGGAAAATAATATGGTAGAAACTAGGTATAGACTAGCATCTCATACCATATACTAAGATAAGCTCAAAATGGATAAAACAACATGATAACATGTTATACAAATTAGGAGAGCAAGGAATAGTTTACCTGTTGGATCTATGGAAAAGAGAAGTATTTATGACGCAACAAGAGACAGAGAACATTATGAAATGCAAAATAGATAACTTTGAGTACATTAAATGAAAAAAGTAGAAACCATGAAATGACTCAGCAGCAGCATGAAACTAAGTGAGGTGGACTTGAATGTCTTTCTTTTCCTCCCTTCCACCTCAGCAAGATCCAATATTGAGTTTGAATCATAAGACAAACTTATTTTACTGAATGTTGAGCAAAGGTGTTTGTGGGGGTCCTAATTTAGTCTGCCATTCAGGAGATTCAAAAAAAGAAAGGAAAGTGTCCTGATACCAGAAGGGTTTAAACAGGATGAAGCAAGAGTTAGTTGTTGCAAGATCTATACGCTGTACTGGTAAGGACACAGGCCCCACAGTAGGAAGTCAGCAAACAGCTATCTTACTAACAAAGAGGCAAGAAGGTATTTTTCTCCAAACAGGCCTTCAGTAGACCTCTGTTAAGAAGGCTAATATTTTGGCAGCCCTGTCTTAGCAAAAGAANAAAAAAAAAAAAAAAGAAAGGAAAGTGTCCTGATACCAGAAGGGTTTAAACAGGATGAAGCAAGAGTT
>NW_020954654.1:16796-18303 GCF_900497805.2 Vombatus ursinus
GACAGAAGGAAAAAAGTGTATTATCTATCCATGATATTATCTATCATGATGATGGAACATCATGTGTAACNAAAAAAAAAAAAAAAGTGTATTATCTATCCATGATATTATCTATCATGATGATGGAACATCATGTGTAACCTAATGGCACCAAGAATAGTGGAAGGTGGAAACCATGTTGGATTCCAATCTTCATTTGACATTTCTCATGGCTCAGCTTGGAAAATGGGCAGGTTTATGTACTTACGAAATATCTCTCCACAATATTCCTCAAAAGGTAGAAATGGAGATTGATTCTGAGTTGAAAAGTACTTTCAGCATTTGGAAAGATAGATCAATGCTAAAGCTATTGATCATTTACCTTAGACTGAAGTCAACTCCTCCCTAGCTGAAGTTCCAACTGAAGAAGAGGTTTTGAATATGCAAAGCACCAGGTGTTGATTCTATTCCAGCTGAGATTTACAAGTTGGGGGGTCCATCACTCATACAAGGGTTGATTGAAATTTTCTGGGTTATATAGCAAGAGGAGGTTATGCCCCAGGAGTTTGAGGATGCCTCTATTTTTTCATCTCTCTAAAGGTAAAGGAAACAGAATGTTCTATGACAATAACAACAGGGTCTCTCTCTTAGTAATTGCTGGCAATATTCTTGACAGATACTGTCTTTCTAATCCTTCATTTGGAAGATAGTCATCTACCTGATAGCCAGTGACTTGATAGTCAGAAAAGGCTAGGAACACTTGAGATGGTACTTGCTGCCTGACACCTCCAGGAGAAATGCCAAGAGCAGAACGCAGGTGTGTATACAACGTCTGTAGATCCGACCACGGCCTGTGATACTGTCAGTCGTGAGGGCTTATGGAAAATTATGTGAAAATTTGGTTGTCCAGAGAAGTTCATTAGTAATGGATGCCCGATCCTCAAAAGTGTGCTTGCCCAAGTTCTGGGTAACGACTGATGCTCTTGTGCTTTTCCAGTCAACAACGAAGCAAGGATGTGTGCTTGCTCCAATGGTTTTTTAGAATGGTATTTTCAGCCCTGTAGTCAAATGCTTTCAGTGAGGATGAACATGACATCAAGGTTAGCTATCACACTGAAGGTAAATTCTTTGAGTTGAAAAGGATACAAGGAAGGGACAGCCAAGATAGAGAAGGCAAGGACTCACTTGAGCTCTCCCCAAAACTCTCCAAATACCTTTAAAAGTGACTCCGAAGAAATCCTAGAACAGCAGGACCCACAAAAAGACAGAGAGTGAAATAAATTTCTAACCCAAGACAACTTGGAAGGTCAGCAGGAAAGGTCTGTCACACATGGGTGACTGGAGGACAGTCCCGGCCGCAGTAAACCAGGGGAAGACCTTAGGAGTGACTGACTCAGCAGCAGCGGGTGCTTCCAGAGCTCTCGGCCCACAGACAGAAAGGGGATTGAGTAACTGGTCTAAAGGAGATTACAGGGGCCTCTTTGCTGGCATGGAGGCAGGACTCTGTTGCTTTGCCTGTGCTTAGAGC
>NW_020954655.1:0-198743 GCF_900497805.2 Vombatus ursinus
CCCTAGACTTCCCCCAGTTGGGAAGTTTGCAGATATGGAGATCTCAACACTCAGTTGGGTATGGAAATCTGTCTTACCCTACAGGAAAATAAGGGGGAAGGGGATAAGAGAGCAGAGGGATGATAGAAGGGAGGGCAGATTGGGGGAGGCAGTAATCAGAAGCAAACACTTCTGAGGATGGACAGGGTTATAAGAGAGAATAGAATAAATGAGGAGGTGCGATAGAATGAAGTGAAATATAGTTAGTTTTCTACAGCATGACTACTATGGAAGTGTTTTGCAAGACTACACATGTATAACCTGTATTGAGCTGCTTGCCTTCTCAATGAGGGTGGGTGGGGAGGGAGGAAGGGAGAAAATTTGGAACCCAGAGTGTTAAAAGTAAATGTTAAAAATTGTTTTCACATGCAACTAGGAAATAAGATATACAGGCAATGGGGTATAGAAATCTATCCTGCCCTACAGGAAAATAGAAGGGTAAAATGATAAGAGAAGGGGGGATGATAGAAGGGAAAGAAGATTAGCGGAAGGGGTATTCAGAATGTACGTCATCTTGGGGTGAGGGGAGGAGCAAGATGGGGAGAAAATTTGGAACTTAAAATCTTGTGGAAGTGAATGTTGAAAACTAAAAATAAATAAACTAATGTTTAATATAAAAAATAAGAAAGAAGTACTGATTTAGAGCATTTTTTCATAAATTATAAATAGTTTTGATTTCTTTGTCTGAAAACTGCCTGTTCACATCCTTTGAGCATTTATCAATTGAGGCATGATTTGTATTTTTTATAAATTTGACTCAGTTCTCTATATATTTGAGAAATGCGGCCTTTATCAAAGATACTTTTTGCAAAACTTTCCCCCAAGTTTTCTGTTCACCATATAATTTTGGTTGTATTGGTTTCGTTCGTGCAAAACCTTTTTAATTTTATATAATCATTCAGCCTCACTCTCTCCTCCAGAGTCATCAGGGTCCAGTGGCAAGGCATAAACCCATTAAGAGGGCATAAAATAGTAATTTATCTGTCAGATTTATGGATAAGAGGAGAATTTAGGACCCAAGAAGATACATAGAATATTACAAAATATAAAATAAATAATTGAATTATTCATTATTTTTATGATTTGTTTAACCCACTAATTCTTTAGGATTAGATTATTTAGTTTCCCGTTAATTTTACATCTATATATCAATGGACTTTTGTTGAATGTACTTTTTATTGCATTATGATATGAAAAAGATGCAATTGACATATCACTTTTCTGTATTTGATCGCGAGGTTTTTATGCTCTAATACGTGGTCAATTTTTGTGAAGGTGCCATGCACAGCTGAGAAATAGGTATATTCTTCTCTATTCACATTTAATCTTCTCCAGAGGTCTATCATATCTAACTTTTCTAAAATTCTATTTATCTTTGTAACTTCTTTTTTGTTTATTTTTTAATAAGATTTATCTAGTTGTGAAAGGGAAAAGTTGAGGTCCCCACTTCAGTATAGTTCTACTGTCTTTTTCTTCCATTGTTTTCCTTTAAGAATTTGGATGCTATACCATTTGTACATCTATGTTTAGTATTAGTATGATTTCATTGTCTATGGTACCTTTCAGCAAGATACAGTTTCCTTCTCTATCTCTTTTAATTAGACTTATTTTTGCTTTTGCTTTGTCCAAGATAATGATTGCTACCCCTGCTTTTTTGAACTTCAATGAAAGTATAATAGATTCTGCTCCAGCCCCTTACCTTTACTCTGCATGTATCTCTATGCTTCAAGTGTATTTCTATTAAACAAAATATTTTCAGATTCTGGTTTTTAATCCATTCTGTTTTCTGCTTCTGCTTTATGGATGAGTTCATCTCATTCACATTCATAGTTATGATTACTAACTGCTTATTTTCCTCCATCTCATTTTTCCTCCTTTTTGTCCTTTTTGCTCTTTCCTTTCACCCAGTCCCTCCTCAAAGGTGTTCTACTTCTTACTATCACCTCCCCCAATTTACTGTAAATGCACTTCCTTTTGCACTTATTTTATGTAAGACAATTACTCCATTATATCTCTCCCTCTTCTTCAAGTGGATCTCTCTTTCTCAAACCTTAATTTTTGTTTTTATAAATCATCTCATAGTCAATGCGCACTTGTGTCCTCTATGTATACTCATTCTAACCGCTCTAATAATGATAAAGTTAGGAGTTACAAATATCATCTTCACATATAGAAATGTAAACAACTTAATTTTATGGAATCCCTTATAATTTCCCTTTCATGTTTAATTTTTTCTTTTTTTTATTTCTCTCGAGTTTTCTATATTTCAAAGTCATATTTTCTAGATTTTTCATCAGAAATGTTTGAAAGTTATCTATTTCATTTAATATTATTTTCACACTGAAGGATTATACTAGGTAGGTTACCTTGCTAGGTAGTTATTCTTGGTTGTAATCCTAATTTTCAAGTCTTCTGATCCTTTAATGTAGAAGCTGCTAAATCCTAAATTATCCTGATTATGGCTTCACAATATCTGAATTGTTTCTTTTTGACTGCTTGCAATATTTCTCATTGTCTTTGGAGCCTGAAATTTCACTATAATATCCCTAGGAATTTTCATTTTGGGATCTGTTTCCTGAAGTGTTCAGTTGATATTTTTGTTTTGCCCTCTGGTTATAGCATATCATGTCAGTTTTCCTTAATAATTTCTTGGAATATGATGTCTAGACTGATTTTTTAATCATAGTTTTCAGGTAGTTTAATAATTTTTAAATTAACTCTCCTGGCTCTATTTTCCAAGTCAATTTTTCCAATGAGAAACTTCTATTTTTTTCATTTTTTTGGTTTTGTTTGATTGATTTTTGATTTTTCATGGAGTCATTAGTTTTCACTTGCCCAATTCTAATTTTTAAGGAATTATTTGTTCATTGTTCTTTTGTTTTCCATTTGGCCAATTCTCCTTTTTAAAGATTTCTTCTATTCAATGTATTTCTGTGTCTCTTTTGTCATTTGGCCAATTCTATATTTTATCTTATTTTCTTCAGGGTTATGTATGTGTGTGTATATATGCCTCTTTTACCAAGTTATTGACTTTCTTTTCATAATTTTCTTGCATCCCTTTAATTTCTTTTCCCATTTTTCCTTCAGCCTCTCTTATTTGATTTTTTAAATCATTTTTGAGTTCTTCCAGAATTTCTTTTTTGGATGTGTTTCCGATTCACATTTTCTCTGTGGTTCTGCATGTATCTGTTTTGAATTTGTTGTCTTCTGCATTTGTGTCTTGGTCTTCCCTGTAACTATAGTAACTTGCTATAATCAGGTTCTTTTTTGTTGTTTTCTCATTTTTCTTTCTTATTTCTTGGCTTTTAACTTGATGTTAAAGTTAGACTCTGTTCTTAGGGTAGAGGGGGTGCTGTCCCAAGTTTCAGGGTTTTTTGTGCTGCTGTTTTTAGATTTAGTTTTCAGCATGTCTAAGTTTTTATTTCTTCCATGCTGGTATAATCTAAGGAAAGGTGTGACCACTGCTCTCTTTGCCTGCACTTTGGTCTGTGACTGACCACAAGCATGCTTCTCTGCCCTGGAACTGTGACCAGGGCCCCTCCTCCCCTGTATTCCCAACTGATATCATTCTTTATGTCCCTGCTAATGTGACTCAGATCCATGCTTTTCTGTGGCTGCAAGTGTTAGTGCTCCTTTGTTCCTTAGATCTGAGACCAGGGCCCCTGCTCCATTTTGAGCAACCACAAGCACTCTTCTCTACCCTGAAACTGTGACCAGGGTCCCTATTCCCCTGAAACCACAAGCACTAACAGACTGTGCTCTTCTTCACTCTGGGACTGTGACCCAGAAATGTGTATGGACAGTGCAAAAGGGTCTTGCACCCAGTGCCAGCAATCTCCTCTCTGACCCCCTTACAGTCCATGGGCTGAGAGCTTCTGAAGCTGCTGCTTTCACTGATGCAGCTGCCTCCAAAGTCTGATGCTGGCTTGTCTACTCTGCACTGTGCTTCAGACCTGACTACCATCCTGGTAAGATAAACCTTTCCTGATGACCTCCTAAATTGTTTTGGACTGGAAAATTGTTCCAGAGAGACCTTTTGTTGATTCTGTCACTTCAGAATTTATTTTGAAGTGTTATTTTAAAGGTTTTGGAGAGGAATTTGGGACTATTTGGGTAAGTTCCTGCCTTTACTCTGCCATTTTGATTCCATCTCCTTTCACCTCTCTCCAAAAAGGATTTCATTGTCCATCTCTTTTTCTTTGTTTGTTTGTTTACTTTAGAGCCCTATTCTCTGATTCTTGACTGCTATAATTATCTTATCTCTTTTTAATCTTCATGCAAACAAATCCATTCTAGGCTCCCCACTATAGGCACTTTCTATCATTGGCTTGTAGGGCTTATCCCATGGATTTCCCTTTTCCATTGTACCTTAATTCCAGAACAATATCATTTAATGCAGGTATTAGAGAGGACACTACCACCACCTCCTCTATTGATCTATACCCTCTTTTGTTGACCTATTTTTTATTATTACTTTTGCCTGGAAATCTCCAACTGTGTCCATGCTCTCCCATTCTTCTAGGTATCTGTTGCCTGCAAGGGTTTCAACCCTCCACCTACCCCCGCCCCAGTGTAAGACAAGTAGACTTTTCAAGCACCAAATACCCCAAGCTTCCTCCAGTGTAAGATACTCATCTCTCTTCACCCATAGGAGAATTCATTAAGATAATTCTCTTCCATCTCCACAGTAAAGCATCCTTTCTCCATCCATTTTAATCTTTCCTCTCACTATCGTTCTTTCTTTTTTGCCTCTGCTGAGACTTGCTATTGAAGATTCCAATTTTTCTATTCTTCCCATTATTTTTGCTGTGCAGCACATAAATTCTGTTCTCATAATTCACATTTATTTTTATACCACTCTTGCTCTTCTCAAATTCCACAGGGCTTCTATCTTACAAAGTTTTAGATAATTTTCCATTATTTAGCAGTATATATTCATAGATTCCTGAACTCATTTACTAAATCTGGAGACCATATTCCTCTTGTTGTTAATGATTTTCCTGTTGATTTATCTGCTTACATTCAAGGTCTTTGAGTTTCCTTCTTCCTGAGATCTTTGGTAATTTTAGTCTCAATCTTCTATTCCACTTGGGGTGTAGGATGTGTTCAGGGAAAACTAGTACCTCTGGTGTGAAAGCTGCTGAGCCCTTTTCAGAGCTGCTTTCCATCTTTGGTGTCCACCTGTTCCACCTAATTCTCACCTGGGGCACCAAGAAGCTGTAGCATACTCAGTGGCCACACCCAGGTAAACCATTTCAACAGATGGATAAACCAGATTGAGGGTAACCAAGGGGTCTCAAACCTGTCAGTGAGCTATAGGGGTGTCTACTCTGAGTGTGTTAAGACTTTCCCTGGTAGAATGGGCAGATGAGAACAATGTGTTCCAAAGGCCATGAAGGCTGGTGAAGCAGGTGCTGTGGAGTGCTTAGAGCTTGGTTAGACTTCAAAAACACCAAGATCATCCACTGCATCTTAAACCATCACCAGTCATCTTGAATCTGTCCTCTCAACAGACTGTGATGACTCTGGAAGACAGGGTGAGGCTGATGACTTCATGTATCTCTGCCTCACTTAAATCCAATTTATGCATGAATCAAAAGACATTACTCATACCATTTTACCATTTTTACACATCTCAAAGTCCTGTGGCAACAGGCAAGTGTCAAAGCAGCAGATGCGGATATACTAGGAGCTGTAGTCACAACCCAGTACACAGGTGGCCCAGGTCATAGGGTGTCTTCTCACTGGAAGTAGCAGTGGGATTTGGTAGCCCCCTGGGTATCTGCTGAGCAACCTTTTTTTTTCATATTTTGCTAGGCAATGGGGTTAAGTGACTTGCCCAGAGTCACACAGCTAGTGAGAGTTAAGTGTCTGAGGCCAGATTTGAACTCAGGTCCCCCTGACTCCAGGGCCAGTGCTCTACCCACTGCCTCACCTAGCTGCCCTGAGCAGCCTTTTAAGGATCATACTGCTCACCTCCTGGTGTGAGGAAGGGGCTAGGAAAGGTGCCCTAAAAATTGTCTGCTTACCCATTACCACAGAAGGGGAAGAATCCCATCCTGTGGTTGAAACACACCAAAAAATGTACATATCTGCAAAGATGATTCCACTCACCATCAGTACATGGAATGTGCATACACTTAAAGACAACAAAATCCAACAGACCTGAAAGATGAACAGCTCTTGTTGCAAAAGACCTCAATAGGTATTGCATTCAAATAGCAGCCCTGAGTGAAACAAGGTGGTATAGGTTTTGCAATCAAAACTAATCTAGTCAACAAGCTTGTATACCTACCAAAAGGAGTGAATGACAGTCTCATGACAATGCAATTGCTTCTTGCAGGAAAATATCATGCCACCATCATCAGTGCCTATATTCCCACCATGACCAACCCTGCTGAGGTCAAAGAAAAATTTTATGAAGATCTGGAGACCCTCATCATCAATGTGCCAAAAAGGGACAAGCTTATAATTCTGGGTGACTTTAATGCTACAGTAGACAAAAACTAGCAGACATGGTAGAGAGTCCTAGGGAGGAACGGAATTGGAAACAGCAACAGCATTGGTCACTTACTACTGAAGACATGTGCATCCCATGACCTTCTCGTCACCAACACTGTCTTCCCTTTTTCTAAATGCAATAAAACTTTGTGGATGCATCCTCACAGCAAACATTGGCATTTAATAGACTAGGTGATTATAAAGAGAAGAGACAGGATGTGAGAGTGATGAATACAATGTGTGGTGCAGAGTGCTGGATCGATCATAGACTTATCCTTTCCAAGCTAAATATTTGCATTCAACAAAAGCAGTGGCCCAAATGCAAAATGACTACCAGAAGAATTAATGTCAACAGACTTTGTTGCTAACTTGGAAGGAAAGTTAATCCAACACACAGTTGGCAACAGTGGAGCAGAAAAAGATTGGGCAGCTTTCAAAGATTTGATGTACTGCACTACATTTGCTCATCTGGGTCAGAACACTCACAAACATCAAGACTGATTTGACAATAATGATGGGGAAATTCAGAGGCTGCTAAATGAAAAAGGAGAACTCTACAGGGTTTACCAGCAAAATAATTCATCCATCTCCAAGAAGGCAGCATTTAATTCCATCAAAAGTAAAGTACAAGTGAAGCTTACAGAGATGCAGGATTCTTGGCTCAGTAAGAAGGCAGATAAAATTCAGTTTTATGCTGATAGAAACAATCCAATACAATAGCCCTGAAGGCTATTTGTGGGTCAAAGATCTATGGTGTAGCTCAACTACTCAGTGCTGATGGAGCCACATTGATTAGTGATAAGGACATGATCCTAGAGAGATGGGCTGAACACTTCCATAGTGTTCTTAACAGATTATCATCAATCAATACTGAAGCCATTGACCACTAACCTCAGGTTGAAGTCAATCCCTTCCTAGCTGTAGTTCCAACTGAAGAAGATCTTTTGAATACCATTGGGCTCCTTTTGTGTGGCAAAGAACCTGGTACTGATTCTATTCCAGCTGAGATTTACAAGGTAGCAGATCCATTGCTCATACAAAAGCTAACTGAAATTTTCTGGGTTATATGACAAGAGGAGGTTACTCCCGAGGAGTTCGAGGATGCCTCCATTGTCCATCTCTATAAAAGTAAAGGAAATAGATTGTCCTGTGACAATCACAGGAGGGTCTCTCTCTTAGTCATTGCTGAGAAGATTCTTGCCAGAGTCCTCCTTAATAGACTACTCCTTCACCTGGAAGACAGTCATCTACCTGAGAGCCAGTGTGGCTTCAGAAAGGGCCAAGGAATGGTTGATATGGTGTTTGCTGCTCAACAATTCCAGAAAAAAATCCAGGAGCAGAACAGAGATCTGTATACAACATTTGTAGAGCTGATCAAGGCCTTTGATTTTGTCAGTCATGAGAGTTTATGGACAACCAGGTCAAATTTTGGTTGCCTAGAGAAGTTTATCAGCATTATACACCAATTCCATGATGGCATGCTTGCCCTGGTTCTGGATAATGGACAATGCTTTCCTGATTTCCCAGTCATCAATGGACTAAAACAAGGTTATGTTCTTGCTCCCATGCTTTTTAGCAGTATGTTGTCAAATGCCTTCAATGAGGATGAACATGGCACCAAGGCCAGCTACCACATTGATGGTAAATTCTTCAACTTGTAAAGGCTGCAAGCCAAAACCAAAGTGGAGGAAGTGTTGGTGCATGATTTTCTGTTTGCAGATGGCTGTGCACTCAATGCAGCCTCTGAAGCTGAGATGCAACAAAGTATGGATTGATTCTCTTTTGCTTGTGCTAATTTTGGCCTAACAATTAACACCATGAAAACATTGGTTCTCCATCAGCCACCACTCCATCAGCCATCCATATATGGAACCATCAACTACAGCAAATGGAGAAGTTTTGAATGCTGTGGATAAGTTCACTTACCTTGGTAACGTACTTTTCAGGGATGTACACATTGATAATGAGGTTGATGCACACATTGCCAGAGCTAGCTCAGTGTTTGGAAGGCTCTGAAGGAAAGTGTGGGAGAGAAAAGGTATTACACTGACCACCAAACTGAAAGTCTACAGAGCTGTTTTGCTTACTTCATTATTATATGCCTATAAAACCTGGACAGTACACCAGCACCATGCAAGGAAACTGAATCATTTCCATTCGATTTGTCTTAGGAAGATTCTGAAGATTACCTAGCAAGATAAGATATTAGATACTGAGGTCTTTTGTCCAACTAAACTGCTAAGCATTCAAACTCTACTGCAGAGAGTGAAACTCCAATGGGTTGACCATGTTGTTTGAGTGCAAAAAGTACGCTTGCTAAAAAGATTATTTTATGGAGAACTCACACAGGGCAAGTGTTCACATGGTGGTCAGAAGACGTGATACAAGGATATTCTCAAGGTCTCTCTTAAGAACTTTGGTATTGATTGTATGAGAAGGGAGACACTGGCACAGGACCACTCAGCATAGCATGCCTTCATCAGAAAAGGTGCTGTGCTCTATGAGCAAAGCAGAACTGAAGTAGCTCAAAAGAAACACAAGAGGTGCAAATTTAGAGAATCTACCCCAAATGTTTACATGTACTCTTTGTGCTCGACCTCTGGTAGAACATTTTGAGCTTCTGTTGGTCTGATCAATCACAGTGACTCTAGTATAGTGATGTCATTTTGGTCCTCTTCAAGAACGAAGGACAACAGCCAAGCAATGAATCTATTCCACTTATTTTTCCCTATTACTTTCTGAGTCTCTGACTCATTTCCATCAGATTGTGGTTTCCTTTGAGTCTGAATCTCAACACAATTTATGGTTAAACTGTCTAGGTCTTTGCTCCAAATGACTTTCAGGTGGACAGAATTGGCCAATGCTGGATGCTGATTACTTTCCCTCAGGCTTAGGGGAATGCCACAGCTACACTGTGTCCTATTTGCATTCCCACCAGCAGTTCAGAGAGCTGCCACACTGGTACAATGGGGTTGACTTTAGAAGTTTGTGTCTCTGAGCATCTTGAAAGATTGGCAGAGGGAAGGGATCTGGCATTGAGCTGTACTTGTAGTTCAGACATGTGTCCTGCCCCTTTCCTTCTGTTCCTGGATCTCCTGCAATGATCACAGAATGTTGTGTCTCTGCACCCCATGCTGGCTGTTCAGCCCTGGCAAGTTTCTGTAGTGGTGCACTGGCTATATGTCCTGGCCTGAGCAGACTTCTGCAGCCTGGAGTTGGTATATCCATAGCACTGGATAGAGGGAAGGGTGACTGAGTCATGGGATTGTGTGTTACAGCAAGCTTATGTGGATCAGCTAGTGTATTTTCACTATTAGTAGATTCGATGGTACTAAGTGAGCTCAGTATAGAAATAATTTCATGGCTTTTTAAAAAAAAAACTTCTTTTGGATTCTGGGTGTCCTAAATCATGTAGACAGCTAAAGTTTCCTTACTTTTGGCACATAATTTCTATTTTGGAGAAGTCTGAGAGGTGGAGGGATTCAGAAAACAATGTCTTGTCTTCTGTCTTGTTTATCACAGTCTGATTGATGCTTAAATTATCTTTGTTTGCCAGGTCAGCTTTATGTTTTGCCATAAGATTTCCTTATTTTTTTAAAAACAGATTTTTAGTCTTCTGACTTTGTTTTGTTATCTTATTTACTTCTATTTGGTCAATTCTAATTTTCAGTGTTTTTTTTTTTCTGGATTAGGTTTTGTGCCTCTTGCTCCAAACTGTAATTCTCTTTCCAATTCTTTTTCCCTTTTTTTGCTCTAATTTCATTATTAATATCATTTTTTTTTTGCTCTCTCTTCTATAAATTCAAGTTGAACCTGTGCTTAAGTTGTGCTCTGAATAAGCTTTCTTTGGGGTTTTGCTTGTTTTGGAGTGATTCTTTTCTTTTGGATTTGTGTCTTGAGCATCCTTGCATGATAATAGCTCTTTACGGTGGGATTCTTTTGTTTATTTGTTTGCTTATTCTTCCAGCTTATTTCATGATTTTATGTTAGGCCTGTGCACTTCTAGGAGAAATGTCTGGGTTAACCTTTGTCCCCTTTAATCATGCTGTTGTTTTCTTGGGGGTATTGATTACTATATTTTTTCCAGGATCACATTGATAGATCAGGATAAGGAACTGCAAACTTTCAGTGGTCTAAAAGTGGTATAGGCTATAGCAGTCTGATTGCTGCCTTCCTGGTTTGAGGTCTGAAAGTTTCTGACATGGGTTTGGATCTATGCCATGGTCCTCTTGGCTTGCCACTGGAAATTACTTCTGGACCCAGCCACTACCAGTAGTTGGAAAGTTCTCTTGGTTGAGAGTGACAGAATTGTCTGTTACCCTTTCATCTGGACTTCCTAACCAGTTTATTCTGTTGCAGGCTTCAGACTTGGCAAGAAGTTGGAAATGAGACTCCACTCAACACCTGGGGTCAAAAATACATAGGAACTGTTTGCTTCTGATCTTGTTTCTTGTTCAGAACATGGCCAATAGCCCCTGACTCTCCTCACAGTGGAATAGTTTACCCTGGATGTGTGACCCAGAACTGGATAGTGAATGACAGAGCTATCAGTTAGAACCAGTTCCCACATCCTATCCCAAACACAAGTCTCTCTGTATCAGACCTCTTTTTGTCTCATGTGCACACCCTTAATCTTCTTTCAGTCCCTGTGTCATGGAATGATCCATGAGGCATGCCCTTTAGTCATATTCATTCCCCAATGTCCACAAAACTCTTTGCCTCCCTATTCTGACTTGGAAATATGATTCACTGTGATATTTTTTTTTAATATTTCCAAGTCAGGACCTATTAATGGTGTATTTTTAATATCTCTGTGGAGGAGTGGTGTTGGGGAAGCTCATCATTACTTCTTGCTACTCTGCCATTTTGGCTATGCCCCCTCCATTGAGTGCACTTTAATTTAAGTTAAAGGATTTTTTAAAATCATTAAGAAATTCATTTTGTCTAAGAATTTGTACATTTCCTTTTTCTAATGAGTGAGATACAAATTCTGGCTTTTTTAGAGACAGAGCAATTTCAAGTGTGGTGTTCCTCATTTTGAGGTTTTCATAAACTTTTCCTAAGTTTGACATTCAGTCCAACTTACCTGAGTGGAATGTCTGTCTTCAAAGTTTGATGGTTCAGAGTCTGATTTTCTGCTATTCCTTCTCATATGAAATTTGCTTCTTTTTTCTTTTTTTGTATGTATTTTTTAAAATATACTTAATTTTTTATTTTCCCTTATTTACATGTAAAAACAATTTCTAACATTCTTTTTTTTGATTTGGAGATTCAAATTCTCTCCCTCTCTCCTCCTCCTATCCCCTCCCTGAAATAGCAAGCAATTTGGTATTGGTTATACATGTGCAGTCATGCAAAACATATTTCCATATTAGTCATATTGTGAAAGAAACTACAGACAAAAAAACAAGAAAAATAAAGTTCAAAGAAAAATATGCTTTGATCTACATTCAGACTCCATAAGTTCTTTCTCTGGTATTGGATATTATTTTTATGGTAAGTCTTTTGGAATTGTCTTGGATCATTTTATTGCTGAAAATAGCCGAGCCATTAACAGTTGATCAGCACGTAGTGTTGCTCTTGCTTTGTATAATATTCTCCTGTTCTGTGAACTTCACTTTGCATCAATTCATGTTAGTCTTTCCAGGTTTTTCTGAGAGCATCCTGTTCATCATATCTTATATAGTATTACATCACAATCATACCATAACTTGGTCAGCCATTCCCCAGTTCATGGGCAACTCCTCAATTACCAATTCTTTGCTACCACTAAAAGAGCTGCTGTAAATATTGGTGTATATATAAGTCCTTTTAATTTTTGTTTTTTTATCTCTTTGAGATACAGATCTAGTAGTGCTATTAGCTGGATCAAAAAGTATGCACGGTTTTATAGCCTTTTGGACATAGTTTCAAATTGGTCTCCACATCAATTGCTCTCCAGATCAATTCACAACTCCACCAACAGTGCATTAGTGTCTCAATTTTCCCACATCCTCTTCAACATTTATCTTTTTTTCTGTCATATTAGCCAACCTGATAAATGTGGGGTGGTACCTAAGAGTTGTTTTAATTTCTCTAATCAGTAATGATTTAGAGCATTTTTTGTATGACTATAGATAGCTTTGATTTCTTCATTTGAAAACTGCCTGTTCATATCCTTTGACCATTTATCAATTGGGGAATGGGCTCTTATTTTTATAAATTTGACTCAGTACTCTATATATTTGAGAAATGAGGCCTTAATCAGAAAAACTTGCTGTAATTTTTTTCACAATTATGGTTACTGATTCACAATGTTCTAAACTCTGTCCTATTTCCGTCTTATTTATTCTACTCTTTCTCTCCTTTTACCCTATTCATCCTCAAAAGCATTCTGCTTCTATCACCTATCCCAATCTGCCCTCCTATCCACACCCCCTTCTTTTCTTCTCTTCCCTTCCTACTTCTCTATTGAGTGATATAGATTGCTATACCAACTAAGTGTGTATATTATTCTCTCTTTGAGCACACCTTTTAAGGTTCAAGCATTCCTCCTATCTCTACTCCATAAAAGCCCTTTTCCACCTATATTATGTGAAATGATATACCCCATTCTATCTCTCCCTTTCCCCTTCTCCCAGTGCATTCCTCTCTCTCGCCCCTTAATTGTATTTTTTTAGATATCATCCCATCATATTCATCTCACACCCATGTCCTCTGTCTATGTGTATTCCTTCTAATTATCTGAATAATGAGAAAGTTCTTAGGAGTTACATGTATCATCTTCCCATATAGGAATATAAACAGTTTAACTTTATTGAATCCCTTATGATTTCTCATTCATGTTTATCTTTTTATACTTCTCTTGAGTCTTGTATACAAAAGTCAAATTTTGTATTCAACTCTGGGCTTTTCATCAGGAATGCTTGAAAGTCCTCTATTTCATTGAATGCATTAAATATCCATTTCCCCCCTGAAGGATTATACTCAGTTTTGCTGAGTAAGGGATTCTTGGTTGCAATTCTAGCTCCTTTGTCCTCTGGAACATCATATTCCTCTGATGGAGAAGCTGCTAAATCCTATGTTTTCCTGACTGTGGCTCCATGATATTTGAATTGTTTCTTTCTGGCTGCTTGTAATATTTTCTCTTTGACCTGAGAGCTCTGTCTATAATGTTCCATTTACATTTTAGGATCTCTTTCAGGAGGTGATCAGTAGATTCCTTCAATTTCTATTTTGTCTTCTGGTTCTAGAATATTAAGGCAGTTTTTCTTGATAATTTCTTGAAAGATGACGTCTAGGCTTTTCTTTTTTAATCATGGCTTTCAGGTAGTCTAATAATTAATAAAGTATCTCTCCTTGATCTATTTTCCTGGTCAGTTATTTTCCCAATGAGACATTTAACATTGTCTTCTATTTTTTCATGCTTTTGATTCTGTTTTATTGTTTCTTGATGTCTCATAAACTCATTAGCTTCTACTTGCCCAATCCTAATTTTTAAGAAATTATTTTCTTCAGTGAGTTTTTGGACCTCCTTTTCTATTTGGCCAATTCTACTTTTTAAGGACTTCTTTCTCTTCAGTGAATTTTCATATATCTTTTTTCCATTTGGCCAATTCTGCTTTCCATGCATTCTTCTCTTCATTGGATTTTTGGCTGATTCTGTTTTTTAAGGTGTTATTTTCTCTTGTATTTTTTTGTGCCTCCTTTACTAAGCTGATGACTCTTCTTTCATAATTTTCTTGCATCACTGTCATTTCCCCCCCATTTTTCCTCAATCTCTTTTATTTGATTTTAAACTCCTTTGTGAGCTCTTCCAGGAATTCGTTTGGGTCCTGAGATAAATTCACATTTTTCTTTAAGGCAACAGCAGCAAAAATGGCCTGAAGTTTGGGACAATGCCTGCTAGCTAGGAGTCTCTGAACTCACAGGGTTGTGTGAATTCCCAAGCAGTTAAGAATAAGTTTAAATATCTACTCATGGACAAGCCTTATCTGGGGTCCTAATGCTTTATTCTTCAAGAAATGATTGTTCTCTTTTTCAAGGATCACAGGGACAACTGAGCCAAGGAGATACAAACTTTCAGCAGGCCCCACGTGATCAGATCGAAAGGCATGGTCTGATTGATACCCTCCTAGGTAGCACAGATAAGGACTTGCCACTGGGAGGTATACAAGTAGACAGTAGTTGATTCTATTTTCTTCCAGCTAGCTGGAAGCTTCAACAATTTTAGAGTGACCACACTGCTAACCTAGGTCTGTTTGTACACTGAGGCCCTAAACAGGTATGGCTATATGGCTGGCTTAGCCCTCATCTGTGCCTAGGATTAGCTCCTTAATCTGCTTTGTGGAACGCTAGGCTTCATAGCTGAGTTCACAATATACTCTGGGTGGTTCACTATACTATTTGCCTAGTCATTTTTTGAGCTCTGGGAGACCTCATGCCCCTGGGCCTGAGTCCAAAGCTAAGACCACTCTGAGTGACAATGAACTGATGCCCTTGCTCTCTTCAGGACCCCAGGCTCAGTCTACGTAACCCTGTAAAGTACTCATCCAACACTTACATGTTACCTCGTTTGATCCTTATAACAAGCCTAGGAGGTATGTGCTATTATCCCCATTTTACCGAATAGAAAACTGAGCCACAGAGAGATTAAATGACTTAGGGCAAGTGCTACAGAATGTGTGAACCAAGACTTGAACCCAGGTTTTCTTGACTTCAAGTTCTGTAGTCTCTTCATTGTGCCACCTAGCCTTAAAAGAATACACTTCAACATTTAAACATTCAATAAATCAACGGATACAAAACCTTACAAAACCATTCATTGAGTTAGTCAACAAGCACTTAAATGCTTATAATTGTGCATGTCATTTTGTAATGAAGGCTGGGGACACAAAGAAAGACCAAAACAGTGCCTGTTCTCTGGGAGCTAACATTCTAATCAGGAGAGAACACACAAACAAGTTGTACAAACAAGATACAGGTAGAATAAATTGGAAGTAATCTCAGAGGCAAGGCACTAGCATGTAAAGGGAAGAAAAAGAGGCTTATTGTAGAAGGTGGGATTTTAGTTAAGACCCGAAGAAATCCAGGGAACTCAGGAGGTGATGAAGGAGAACGTTCCAGGTATGGGAGACTTGCAGCGAAAACACATGTAGTTGGAAGATGCAGTGTCATGTGTGATGAATATCAAGGAGGCCAGTGTCTCTGTGATATAGAGTATGCATAGGGAATAAAGTGTAGGAAGATTTGGAAGGTGGGAAGGGGCTAGGTTATGAAGGGCTTTAAAAACCAAAGTATTTTCTATTTGATTCTGGAGGTAATAGAGAACTACTGGGGTTTATTGAATGGATAACAGGATCAGAACAGCACTTTAAGAAAATTACTTTGATATCTGGGCGGAGGATGACCTGGAATAGTGATAGACAAAGCAAGGAGAGACTATTGCAATTATCCAAACATGAGATGATGAGGGTCTGTACCTAACTAGCCCTTTCTTTTATGTTCACAATCACTATGCTATCAGGGTGAAACCAGAAAAGAAAAAGGCAATCCCTTCTCCACTCTCCATGGGACAAGGAAGAGAGAAACATAGTCTTTAGTCACTCATTTCAAAGGTTTACTGACTAGACCACTCCTCCTAGCTTTGTGACTGAACGCTTCTGATGTAGCTTTGATAGAGTCTCCCTCTTTTGCTCCACTCCAAGCCATCATGGGATGGGAGACCAAGAGACTGCCCAGAGTTTGTTGTATCAAACTAAAGCTACAAGTCACTCAGAAGTGAGTATGTTTCCCCAGAAGTGGCCAGGGTGAAAGCTCAGCCCTTAATGAGGCTGGTAGATGGTAAGCACTGGCCCTTGAGCCAAGGAGGCCCAAATTCAAATCTGTCCTCAGATGCTTACTATTTGTGTGATCTTGGGCAAGTCACTTAACCTCTATGTTCCTCAGTTTCTGCTCATCTGTAAAGTAGGGATAATGATAGCACCTACTTCACAAGATTGTTGTAAAATGTTTGTAAAGTGTTTTTCAAACCTTGGAGAACTAATTCTCCTCCTCCTTCTCCCTTGCAATCCAGCTTTCAGTCTCATCATGCAACTGAAACTGTCTATGTGATTATCAGTGACTAATTAATTCCCAAAGCCAATGGATTTCTCTCAGTCTTTATCTTTCTTGACCTCTCAGCAATATTTCACATTGTTGACTACTTCCTCCCTGTGGGTAATCTTTCCTCTCTGGGGGTCTAAGGACAAAATACTCTCCTGTTTCTTTTACTACCTGTCTGACCACTTCCCAGTGTTTTTTTTTTAATGAATAATAATCCATGTTCCAGCTACTCTATATGGGTATGCCTAAGAGTTAGACCCTCTTTTTTCTCTAAACCCTCTCACCTGAGATGAGTTAATCTCATCAGCTCACATGGGTTTGGCTATCACTTCTATAAAGATGATTCCATCTACAAACATATCCACAAAGTTCTTCTCTGAAATCTAGCCCTGTATCATAACTATTAAACATTTCCAACTGGTTGTCTCATAAGCACCTAAACTCAGCATATCTATAACAGAACTTATTATCTCCTGTCAAACATACAAACTCTCCCCTCTTCCAATGTTTCTATTTCTGTTTCTGGGACTCAGGTTCCAGGTTTACAACTGGGAAGTTAGCCCCCATTCTTCCCTCTCTTCCACTCTTCACATAGTCTGTATTAAGGAAACTAGGCTAAAGTTAAAGAAATAGCTTTGTTGTTCCTAGTGCCCTGCAGTATAGAAAGACTCAGGAGCTGTATGTGCTTGGCATAAACCTAGAGCTAATTACTTAGAAGATAGAAAAAATGGCTCAAAACTTATTGTCTTTGTGATGAGATGAATGAATTGAGATGCACTGTGCTTATTAAGTTTCTCAGGCACACAAATTTTGTGAAGTTGTTATTGGGTCTACTCATACTTTGACACCCAGAAAGGTACTGGATAACATAAAGATGTTGAGTAAACTCAATAATAAAATTTCCTTTATCAAGGATGAATAAGTTTTTATGTTTCAGGAATAGTAGATATACCTTCAACTAAAATGTACTAAGGAAACACTGCTATCATATAATTTAAATGATGTAAACATGTGTATTCAATAACTTCCCAAGACTGTTTCTTTGGGGCTTTTAAGAATAATTTAAGTATTGCTGCTATTTAGTTACAGAGATCAGGTAAGGTGTAAAAACACTTCCTAAAATGGAAATTTTTTCATCCTTGAAATGATATTGGACTTGATAGTGAATTTTCACAATCCCCTGGTATGTGGTAATGACTTGGTAAGAGTAATCTATGCCGAAATTTAGTCTTTGGAGGGAAAAGAACAAGATTTTAAAAGGCCCAGATAATAGAGGCTGGAGAAGTTATGTGTGTTAATATGATTTCCTGTGAATACAATTTTCTCTTTTGACTAAAATTTGTAATAAAATAAATCACTAAACTCGATTTGTAGAAAAAAGCTTCAGTTTTTTTTTTAAAATTGAAAATACTTTTATCATAGAGTTATCATATACACAACAGAATTATATTAGAAACATTTACAAATATGTGGTTTTTAAAACCTCCATTACTTGTACACACACAGAACCCTCCCTCATTTTTTTAAGGAGCAAGTCATCAGGGAGAGGTTACAATTATTGCCTTGTGAGCAGAGCTTTGATTAAATAATTTCAGTGGCAAGAATTAAAAATTGGAATTTGCTCTCTGAAAGTAAAAACATTTTAAATATCCTGTAAAGCATATGTACTTGTTGTGCTTAAACCTAGAAGATGTGTTTCTACCCCTTCCCTTTCTAAAAGTCACCAAAATTAAATTTGAACTCTATTTAAAAAATTAAGTTCATGGGGCAGCTAGGTGGTGCAGTGCATAGAGCACCAACCCTGGAGTCCGGAGGACCGGTTTTCAATTCTGGCCTCAGACACATAACGTTTACTAATTGTGTGACCCTGGGCAAGTCACTTAACCCCATTGCCTAGCCAAAAAATAAATAAATAAATAAGTTCACTAGTATTTACACATCTTATTAAATTACACATAAATATGTATATTCAATACACTCTCTTAATACACTGAGTGCCTCCTTGGTGGTATTTTTTTTTACTTTGATAAGAAAAAAAAGGAACAAGAACAAAAAGAAGAAAAGAAAGAAAAGGAAAAGAAAAAATTTAGTAAAATGTTATGTGCCTAGTATTTTCAAGGGGCTTTTTTTTTGGTTTTTAAAATAGACCTGATATAAATATGCAAATAAAGCCAATATACCTTGAGAGAAAAATGTTTTTCAAGACATTTCAGTTTTTAGCACAATTTTAGCACAGATTCAAAACATTTTAATTTTTAGCACTAATTCAAAATTCCTTATAATACAAAAAACACCTACAGCACAGACTTTTGCTAAAGTTTTGTAAAAACCTGAATTAACTCCTTTGGAAGTTAAATGTCATGCAGTGACAAAATCAAATACAACTTTTTTTCTTTCAAAGAGTAAAAGATTTGTGACCTGGAAAGCTAGATAACCTTTTACATAAACACTGCATGGAGATAGATCTAAACACCATAGTCTAATACTGCAAAAATGGTTATTATTAGCATGGAAAATCCATGAAAATCTGACTTACATAGGAATGATTCTTAATAAATAGTATCCAAAATGCTCTACACTCTAGGCTATTAGCACTGGGAATTTTAGAAGTTCAAAAAACTTTTTTTTAGCACCACTTTTTTAGCAAGGGAGAAGGGGGAAAGAGATAAAAGATTTAAGAGGCAAGTACCCAACAAGTACCCAACCTTATAGTCTTGTAAACACTTGTTCACTAACTGTGGAGATATTGCAGCTTTAGAAACACTAGACTCAAGAATGGGAGGATGTGTAAATCATGAAGATCCTGAATAAGATAATGTTTAATAAAATAACAACTTTTTTACATTGTTCCCTAGGCAAGAAAATGATTCCATAGTCTGTATTAAGGAGAATTGTTTTTCCCCTTAAAAATGAATTCTCATATTTTATTATTTTTAATAAAAAGTAAATAAAAATGTCAACTTTTTCCTCCCCTACATAAGACAGCCATTAACTGTTTTCCCTCTCGCTGAACTAATTTGGGAGGAAGGGAATGGGCCCAGAATTACCAGGTATGCCTGCCATATGTATGTATGACTATCTCTATGTGTATGTATGAACATATGTACATAAGTACATATGTATATATGTACTGATATACTCTATCTATCTATCTATGACAGTTCCAACTCCACTGAAAATACACATCTCCAGTATCTAGGGTCTAAGGTCAATCAGAAGATTTGGAACAGGAGGAGCCAACAGTCCCAAGCATCCTGTTCCCTAAAGGCCCACATACACAGCATATTGTATTGAGAGAGGAAGCACCAGAAAGTGGATGAAGAGGATTCAGAGAAAGGAGTAAGTGACTTAGACCAGGAAGTCTGAGAAGAACCTGCTTTGGGGGCCCTTGGCCTCCTCAGAAATTCACTTTTTTTATGCATGACATAACCTGCACTATACCTAACCCCAACTAGCAATGGAGGCTTCTGTCCTGTGCAAAACAGAAAAATGTTTTATATCAACAAAGGAAAACAAAGAAAACATCATTCAAATACCCACATTTCATGATGTGAATAAAGCTAAAACACTGGCAAATTAAATTGAACAGCTGCAGACAGATATTAGGTGATAAAAGTGGGTGGCACGTGACAAATTTGTTCAATCTTTTTTATTCTTCCTCAACATTTCTTGCGCCTGCCCCCATTTCATACGACCACCACCTTGGTGCCTTGACACTTCTTGCCTGGACTATTATAATGGCCCTCTAATTATATTTTAGGACAGCAGGTTATAGATGAAATAGGTTTGTTAATGAGTCACACCATAAACTGTAAGTCATGACAAACATCTAAATTCATGAACTGAATTGAACGAAAGAAATTATTATTGCATGCAAAATACATAGAAATTAATAACATAACTCCTGTCCTTGAAGAATTTATAATCATTTTGGGGGTGTGAAGAGGCTAGAAGGAAAAAAAAATACAAAGGGACACATAACTATAATATAAAATAGAATATAATTGTCATAAAGGAAGTACAAACAAATTGTTATGGGTTTTGAAAGAACAACAAACAAGGAAAGGAAATTCAGGAAAGACTTCTTGAATGAAGGGAGGTGGTAGCTGAGCTTGGCTTTAAAGGTTAGATAGGATTTTAACAGGCAGAGATCAGCTATGATGACATAAACAGCAGGACCAAAGATAGAAAGAGGGAAAAAAGGACAGGTTTGAGGAATGCCACAGAGTCACATTTGGGTAAAGTATAGAATATATAAAATGGAATAAGTAGTATGAAATAAGTTTGGAAAAGCAGAATAGGATTAGAATAGGAAGGACTACATTAGGAGACATCTTAAGAAATTTGAACTTTTTTGTTTGTTTTCTTTTTGAGAATAACAACTTCTGCTGCCACTATAAAAAATATTTTCCCCTCTCAATTAACTCTAAATTAACAAATTCTTCAAGAATTGAAAATAAAAGAAAGTTTACTTTTCTTTTCCAGTCTGCATAATGAATTAAGCCATATTATATAATATTGAAAGGCAGCCAGGAAGATCTTGGTTAAATTCCCATCTCTGATATATATTGACTGTACTGACTACATGGCCTTGGGCAAGTCACTTAACCTTTATGTTCTAGACAATTTTAACTGCCTAAGATTATCAGTTGCAAAGAGTGTGCCAAACTATATTGGTAGAGGGAATTTCCTTATCTAAGAGTTCTCTATAGCAATGAAATCATGTTTAATTTCTACGCATTTCCAATATTTTAAATTTTCATGATGTTTAAAACTCCATGTTTAAAAATTCCACATTGTTCACAAGTATAATTAAAACTTTTTTAATAACAATAACAATAACCCAACATTAGTAGCTAGTATTTATGTAGTGCTTTAATATTTGCTAAGTGTTTTACAGAGCTTAATGAATTCATTTGTCACAACAACCTGAAAGGTAGGTGCTATTCCTTTTACAATTGAGGACACTGAGACACAGAGAACTTAAGTGACTTACCTACATGTCACATATCTAGTATCTGAATCAGAATTTGAATTCAGGTCTTCCTTGCTATGAGCATTGAGATCTATCCTCTGTATAACCTAGCCACCAGCAAATTATTTGAATATATGACTTTCAGTGTAAATATAAGTGCACATATTCCAAGTTTTAGGAAAATAATTGTCTTAATACAATATGGTGAAAGAAATCCTTAAATATTAATGATTAGCTTATCGATCTGGAGAGGTAAATCTCAATGATTTCATACAAATCTATTTCAATTAAGTTTGGTAAATTAAAAAAAATTCTTTGTTCAGGTCTCTGGCATAGCTACAGAATTAATCTGATAAAAGATACAACTTTGAAAATTATATAATAAATGTAATTTATTGTGAATTATGATTACTAATCATTATAACTTATTATAAATTTCTTCATAATTTATTTCATGTTCCTAATGGCATAATCTCTTGTCCCAAAATAAATAGTTGCTGATTTATCTTGAAATAATAATTCTATAATGATCCAAGTTCCAAAAAGTTCCAATATTTAGAGAGATATCAAACTTGAATAGACCAAAAAAAGATTAAGTTCACTTAGTAGGGATTTGGGTTATCAAGACTAAAATCAATCCTAGCAAATTAGTTGATATATTATATTGATACATTATAATATAAAGCCAATTTGCATATTATTTAGTAATAAAAAAGATGTATATAAACCTGAGGACACATAGACTTATTCCCACAAGCCAAGAGAGCCAATAAGCAGTTTTGTGACTAACAGCCTTTCATTAGAATCTCATATACCTCAAAGACCCATAACAAAAAGGTTGAATCAAAGAGTATAATAATTATGAGAAGTATAAGTAAGAAAAATAAAACCTATTTACTTATTAAGAAAAATGCATTATTTATGCTTGCTTTAGCTTTATGAATGAAAAAAAATATCTCTGTCCTCACAAGTGTGATTTATTGATGACAAGGAGAACTAGATGGAGAACATGGATTGACCAATATATGGTGCTTTATGCATAGAAGATATTCCATAAATATTTGTTGATTGATTGATTGGCTTAGTAAAAATCCATTGCCATGAACAAAGTGTATTTTTTTAGCTGAGGCTGTGATAATTCTTAAGAATAGATGACAAACATATTACTATTTCATTTGCAAGTTTTCTTCATTGAAAGCATGGAATTAAATACCAATATCTAATTGGTCATATAATACACTTAAAAATAAGTCACAAATCATAATTATTCTAATTGTGCAAAAATGCAATTTTCTTTGAAGTGTAATATAGATTAATCTTTCATTTAAATACAATATTAATTTCTTTTTCTCTTCTTATACCTTCTATATTTTTTGTTATATTCTCTTACATTTCCTATGTCATCTTCTGTGCTACTATCACTAGTTTCTGGCTGCCATTTTCTTTTATTCACTGGGTAAAAGTCCCAGTCACTTGGCTGGTGAGCAAACTCAAAAGAACTTGATCTAGCATCCAAATCTGAAAGAGGATTTGGCATGGATAATACAGAAAAGCTTGAGGCTAGTGGTGGTGTCATCTGGCATTTTGAAGGTTGTACCATCAGATTATACATAGGATATTGCTATGATTAAAAAAAAAAGATATGTGTATAAGAACAAGACAATAAATGTAACAATCTGTATATACTAGATACATAAGTACTTATTAAACCAAAGTGTTTATTGGTAAACAAGGCATACTGGCTATGCATAATAGGGAAGTTTCTGAAATAGACATAAAAGGGAATCAAAACACATGACATAGCACTATAATATGGATAGTTGAGGTATGGAGAAATCACCTTAGTTACTCATTTTAAATTAAGCTTGCTTTACGGGTAAGTGAATTAAGGTTCCACTCAGCTATCAGGATCAGACCTTTAGAGTAGAGAAAAAACAAAGTGGACGAAAAACATCTATCAGTCAGCCTATGAGGTACAGCAGAACAGGTTCTCTCAATATATTTATCTTGGCTACCAGCTGCAGGGCAATAAGAGGAGAATATCAGCCTGAATAGCATTTGAATAAATGAAAGCTTTTAGTAACACCTAACTACTTATGGCTACAAACATCCATTTATTTAATACCAATACTATTCTTTTAATGTGCTGGGACTACAAATCATATAATACTACAATTTAGAATTTAAAATTCCAAATGGCAATTTGGAAGAGACCCATGTTTATATTAAGTAAGCTGAAAAATGTTACCAAGGATCACTCACACTTAGGAGAAGTAGTAAAAGCAGAAATAATGCCAAACTCAAATAGAAAGGTGGGTTAATTCATGCATAAGTATCCTTTCAGACCACAAACAGACTTAGTTTTAAAATGTTGTATTATCTATTTTTTATTGTATTTTTATTTATTTTGTTAATTATTCTACATTTTGATTTTAATCTGGTTCAGCCTCACTTGGGAGGCCCACAGTCAAACAGGCTATGTTTGACACCTCTGCTGTAGTGGATAGAGAGCAAGCTTCAAAACCAATATCTTGGTGTAAGTTCTGCCTCTCAAACATAGTGGCAATGTGACCCTGGACAGCTAACCTAATCTATCGGTGTTCCAGATAACTCTTTAAAACTATAAGTTGCAGAGAAGGTACCAATTTGTACTGGTAGAAGGAAGTTGCCTCAACCAGGAGTTCCTTATGCTAATGAAATCATGGTTATCCCTATATTAAATTATACTTGAGAAATAGTATATATCAAAATAGAGGAAAGATATATGTGACCAGGAGGGGAAATAGAATAACCATCTATGAGCAGGTCAAGTAATAGCCAAGATATTCAAAGATTGAGTAGTAGTCCTCTAGCAGTGTAGGTAAATTTTTCAAGGACAATTCATGAAAAAATAAATAAGAACCCTGTGATAGGAATCGATTTGCATCCATAGAAGAAATACTCACACTGATGAAATCTCAAATACAAAAACAATCAATAAATCTTAAAGTTTGACCTTTACAAGATACACTTAAGCAATAACCTCTTTGTTACTAAGGGATGGCTCAGTGTGTATAGGAGATGGGGAAAGATATATTTAGAAAACAATGTAATAAAATCAAAAGACATCAATAAAAATAAGAGAAAATTTTAAAAGACAGAGAAAATTTTTGAATCTATCCTTCCACTTAACTGTAACCTCTGTGTCTTGTTTCATTTGTAGTAAGAATATCAGGATGAATGTGGTACAATTCTTCCACTAGTATGCTCACTCACTGATTTAATGACCGCAAGCTCAGACCACAAACAGCTAAATTAAAGTTAACAGCATTTAATTTTCTTTCCCCTTCTCTAATACTCTGCTCCATAACTGCATTAAAATAATATACAAAAAAGCTTACACAACTTTTCATAAATAGATTAACCACAGAAAGCAAGTTATAATAGGTAAAATATAAAAAAGCATTCAGCTAATAGTGGTCTTTATATTTTTAAGACTGCATATACCTCACTGACCTCTACCTCTTTCTAATGATAAATTTCGATTATTGGAATTCCTCCTTGACATCTGCTTGTTGAGATAACAGATATGTGGGGATTCAGCATTAAAATAAAATAGTAGCATATGAACATACTATTAAAGTCAAGATGAAAGTGACACACCAACTTCCTCAGAATACCTTCTGGTTTTAAAACATCTGGATTTACTCTCCACAGTTTTTTTCTTTCTTCATGTTTTAACTTGATATTACAAACTGTGCCAAATTCATGAAAACCAACACATAGAGAGTTGGTTTGGGCACCAGGAAGACATGGTTCAAGTTCTGATTGTAACACATATTAGCTATATGATCATGGCCAGAGTATTAGATAATACTCTAGGTATTATCTAAAACTATAAGTTATGGAGGAATTGCTGTTGTGCATCAGGTGAAAGAAATTTCTACACTGGTATTTTCCCATGATGAGGACACCACAAGTAAAAGGTGGTTCCTCTCCCTAATCAACAACAACAACAACAAATTAAACTTACCATACTCTGAGAGCCAAGTTCCTGAGTAAAGCTACCATCATTTGCCGTTAAGGTTTGTATGGGAAATGATCTTGACAAAAAGTCTTCATTTCTATTAAAAGAAGCATGAACACTGAAATCTAGAGATTTGTACATGAAACACAAATACACATACTCGAGTGCACATACACACACACACACACACCTATTGCTTCTAGGAAGCAGCATATGCCAGAAAAGTCAACCACCACCACCACCACCACAACAATAACCTTGACTACCTTTGGACCCCAATAGAGGGCCCAGGACCTTTTGGAATAGTAATGTTTCTAGCCCACTGTCCACAGTCATCTTCTTGGGAAGCAATACTTTACAACTTCCTGCAGATGCTAAAACCACATCTATTGAAGACCCAGAAAAGAGAATTCTTGCCACTCAGGTCTGTGGCACTGTCAAGTTGTTCGACATGAGAAACTGATATGATTTTATCAGTAGAAGTTATATTAAAGAAGAGGCACTAGCCTCTGTTTTACTACTGCACCTTAAGGAAATAGGACTTTCCCATTTAACTTGCAGCTAAGATCTTCTGTGTTATCTCCTATATTAGAATATTAACTCCTTAAGAGCATGGACTGTTTCAGTTTTCTAAATGCATCTCCAAGGCAAAGACCTGTGTTTAAATCCAGATTCAGACTCTTACTGCTATGTGACTCTGGGCAAGTCATTTAACTTTGGTTTGCTTCAATTTCCTCAAATGCAAAATGGAAATAATAATAATATGTACCTCTCCAGGTTGTATGAATTAAATAGTATTTGTAAAAGGCTTAGCAAGGTGTCTGGCACATACTAGGTGCTTAATAAGTGCTTATTTCCTTCCTTTATTTTTTGCTCTAAGACCCATTTGTCTAAAGTGTTCCTGAATTGTATAGCTTTCCTCCAACTTTCTTCTACTTCTAAATTTTCTAAAAAGCACTAAAATTTCTACTTCAATTGTTTCCATGACAGTGGTAGCAGGTAGTCTAATGGGTGGAGAAGGGAAGGGGACAGGAGGAACCAGGGTCTGCATTGGCTATTTGTATGGATGGATCAGATACTATCTAAATCAAAACAATAAAAGGGTTATCACTAATTGTAGGACATACAGATTTACTAGAAGTGTAGGATCAGAAAAATCATTAAAATATTCAAAGAACTGGAAAATAGAATTATGAGACAGTCTTGGAAGATAGATCATAACGCATCAATCTCAGGATTACTAATAGTCTAGAAAATTAAGGAAAAAAGCAATCTGAACATTATGCCTCAAGAAATTATCAAAGAATACTTCATAGAGTTTAAATAAGCAACAGAAAACAAATAGATTATTCCTTGGTTTCTTGACACATTATAATTTTACTCCAATTTTTATAATTAGCAGTTGGGAAAAAATATACACCAAGTGCCTGAAGACTAAAATTACTTATTAGGTGGTTACTCAGGGTCATGGTAGATTTCTCAAGGAAAATAAAGTGATGGGCTATGAATACAAAATTTTCTACCCAGAAAACTTCAGTTTTCCTAAAGAATAAAAGGTACATATGTACACAAAATGATCAGAATTGCTTAAATTTCCCTCATGTGACCTAAAGTGGCTATTGATCACTGCAATAGCCTGCTGATGAATCTGCCTGCCTTAAATCTTTCCTTACCCCAATTCATTCTCCATTCAGCTACTACAGTGATTGCCCTAAAACACAGGTCTGATCATGTCAAACCCTCCCACCCCACCCACCTCAATAAACTCCAGTGCTTCTTCCTATTACCTCCAGAATTAAATACAAAATGCTCTGTTTGGCATTCAAAAGCCTTCATAGCCTAACCCTCTCCTACCTTTCCAGACTTCTTACACTTTATTCCCCAACTCCTACTCTTTGACCAAATGACACTGGCCTCCTGTGTGTTCCACAAAAACACTCCATCTCTGCTCCAGGCATTTTCTCTGGCTGTCAATAATACTTGGAATGCTGCTCTACTTTCCCCCCATGACTACTGACTTCCCTGGCTTCCTTAAAGTTTCAACTAAAATTCTACCTGCTGGGCCATCTCCAATTATTCTATCTATATCTGGCCCCTGGGCCAGGGCTCTGGAAGAGAAAGTGAGGCTGGTGACTTTGCACAGCCCTTCCTCACTCAAATCAAAGTCAACTGCAATCATGTCATCCTCTCCCTGATGCCATGGTCCTCTTTGAGAACAGAGGCCAAACCACAAAAAAATCTAAACAAAAGTGATAGCTGCCTATGTAAAGCATGATAATATTTTCTTTTTAGAGTTTCCCTTGGTAATTATTATAATTAGTATGATTTTTCTCTGAGCCCTACAACCCTTTAGGGATGATCTTAGAGATTAAGTAGATATATCTCTGCTTCAGATCAGATGACTAAAAATAGTGCAACTTATAAGTCCAGTCTACCAATCCTTAACCCAGTAATGTGGTTATAAAAAAGAATATAAAATATTGAATGTATTACCACTAACAATTGAAAATGATAAAGTTCATACTTCTTTTCAAATATTCTATTTTCATTTCTCTTTGATTACAAAAGGTCTACTTAACTTTATTCCTGAATTTGGTAGCAAGGCTTTACACTTTTTACACATGCACATGTGCACACACACACACACACACAGATGTGTGAATATGCACATACATCTGTATGTGCATAAAGAAACATATATTTATATTTTAAGCTCCCATTTTTATTGGAATAAGTGTACCTCTAGCAAATATTATTTCTACAAACTATTTCATTACCTGCATATTTGTGAATTTGTATTAATATAGTTCTCAGCAACTTGGTTATTCAACTCAGCTGAATGGGAACTCCCTACCAAAAAAAAAAAAAGATTATATTAGTTTTAATTTCCTAACTGCATTTTTATAATTTATCACTAAATCTAATAAAGTGACAGAAAGGTTATGATTAAAAAACAGATACATGAAATATATGTCTATAACCTCAGATGAAAGGATAACATAGAGTTCTTCCATCAAACACACACATATACATGATTCCTACTGAATTATAAGAACTATATATTCAGTATGACTGCGTTTCATAAAAATGCATAAGTACAGAGCTATAGAAAATGATATTATTTACATCTTTAAAACTATCAGTATTACTCTCCCTTTAAACCTGCAATGATATAGAAAATGCAACCCTCCATGAGGGAATGAAAGAGAGGGATGGAGTATCATATACATATACAGAAACCATCTGCTGAGCTCTTTAAAAAGCATGCAACAGATTACTCCCAAAGAGAGCATCTATTTAGCTAATTTTCCACTTGCTAGAAATAAATTGAGATAAGTTCTTCTCCCAAGAAAACAATGTTTCTAGTACAAAAGGGAAAATCAAACAATAGGAAATATAAACCACTGGTTCATATTTTTTGACATATTAAGAGTGGATTACAAATACTTATTCCAGAGACATAGGTAGCTCCAGAAAACTCCAAAACATATAGCACTATTGTTGCAAGGTTCTCCAAGCCCTAAGAGATATGGTGTCTCTGTGCATCAGTGCACACCAGTATTGATGAAAACAGATGATAGTTAAAACCACTGACAACTGCAAATACGAGAGGAAGCCTGGGTATCATAGGCATGGCATCTCTCAGTAAGGTATTCAGTACAATTGTTTTAGTCATTCCAGTCCCTTTTGTGGATGAGAAGTACACTGATGATCCTGCTACTCTTAGAAGTTTTTCTTACTGGCCTATATATTTGGCTGTAGGATGGCTTTTAATAGGCAGGAAACCACAGCAAAGAGGCCAAATATTTCATAATCAACAATGTACAAGGGAACTAAAAACTTGCAATTCTAATATTAAATTCTTATTTATTTAATATTTAATCTATTTAATAAATTATAATATTAAAAATCCCCTAGACTCATGGACCTGGATCATTCAGAAGCCTCAATTAAATGGAATGACAATATATCATATTAAAACAAAATGGTAAAGCTGAGAGGACACCAAAAGATCATCTTATCCAAATATTTCATGTAATAGATGAAGAAACCAGGGTACAAAGGGGTTTAGTGATCCATTCACACAATAAGCTTGTGGCATAGCCAAGACTATAGCTTAACCCATTATTTTTTAGATCGTGTCTCAGTAAATTTGATAGGACATTTAGGATTATCTGTTTGACCTATGTATTAATAACAAAATAAAACAGAAGTACCACATTTAAATTGTCATAATGTGAATTCAAGAAGTATAGGACTTACCAAATCTATACTGCACATTAATTGGTCTACCATATAAACGAATTCCATTTAACAAAGCTATAGCATAGGATACTGATTCTTGATGTTTAAAACAGACAAATCCAAAAGGTTTGGGTCTTCCTTCTTTGTCCTTACATATGGTCACTTTGGTTAATGGTCCAGCCTGAAAGGAACTTAAAAGTTATTTTGTCATAAATCTCAAAAGTTGTTCTTTACTCTTCTGCCAGTTTGGTAATTATAAATCATGACCTCAAAGATGACTAATAATAGATACATGTAAATTCATACATCTAAATATTCTCAATATACTATGTTTTGGTAATGTATTACACTAATGCAAACTTGTCTTGTGGTTTGCTGGGGAAACAAGGAATCACTTACAGAATTTAACATAATACACCACTATTATTTTACTCAGGCATCTCATAATATGTACTCTTAAATACTAATAAGAAAGGCATCTCATATTTGAAACCTCTTAGAGAATTTCTGCCTTTAAAAAGTATATTTTATTTGTATAAATATTAACACATAATCTTTGTTATGTAATATAATGAGTGCTTTAAAAGAACATCAACAACAGTGAATAGTTTAATTCGTAATAGTTTAAATATCTCTCATATTTTAAATGACAAACTTTTTTTAAATAATATTATTACATGGTCCAGATGGAAATCTAAAATACATGGTCAATGGTTGTAACTTTAAAACCAGATCAGTTTCTAAACATACTATTTAACACTTTTATATCAGAGGTGTCAAACTCACTGCAGAATAATGCCTGAACAAGATTAAAATGTAATTGGGAAATGTTTAACAGCATAAATAAAAATGCAATACAACATAATGTTAATTTTGGCTTTAGATGACATAGCACTCTTACCAAAATTGGAAAAGAAGTGAATAAAACAAGTGACCTTTTAATATTCATTTTTCCTCCTTATATACACTGCCAAAATTATGAAAAAAAAGCTTCAGGTCTCAGAGAATCAGATTTACATAAAAGGAACCTTAAATTTGGAAATGTAAAATAATTTGAGAAAACCCTTAATTATAGAATTTCACATTTGGAAGAAATCAGGTAGTACTACCTTCATATCATCAAGGGTCTCCTCTAATAATACATGAAAAACATTCAGACGGTTTTTGCTTGAAAGCCTGTTGTGAAGGGGAAGCCAATACCTACTGAGGTATTTCAATTTCCTCTTCTGCACAGCTCTAATTGTTCAGAAGTTTTTCTTTACCTCAACTCTACTACCATCCCTACATCAATTTATGGATTTGCAATTTTAACAGATTTCTCTTTGTTATGCCATCTGTAGCAAAGCAAAATTGGTCCTATTCCTTCTTCCACATGAAAGTTTTTCAAATACTTGAACAAAGTTGAGTCACCTCCAAGTTTTCACTTTTCCAGGCTACATATAACCAGTTCCTTCAACTGATCTTCAAATGTCTTGACCCTGAGCACTTTCATCCTTGTTTTGCCAAACAAGTTGTTCAAATTTCTGTAAAACTGTTATCTACATCATTCCAATGATATGGTTCATCAATCAATAAACATTTATTAATATTTATTACCATTGGCCCACTTAGCGCCAGACACTGTGCTAAGCACTAGGGATACGAAAAGAGAAAAAAGACAGTCCTTGCCCTCAAGGAGCTTATAATCTAAAGAAGAAAACAAAATACAAACAAATATAAACAAAGCAAGTATATACAGTGTGAATAGGAAATCATTGAAAGAGGGAAGGCACTAAAATTAAGGAAGGTTGGAGAAGGCTTCCTATCATTGGTGGGATATTATTCGGGATAATAAACATTGTCAACAATGTGCTAGTCACTGTGGATACAAATACAAAAGAGCTGGAGATACACATATAAAAGCAAAACAGTCTTGGACCTAAAGGTGTTTATATTTTACTGAAGGAGCTGACGTTTCTAAGTTGATATCCCATAGACACCTTAAAATGTCCAAATCAAATTCATCATTCTCAACAATCTGCTCCAATACTTCTAATGTTCCCTACTTCTATGAAAGGATTCTAGTCCTTTCACTGAGGTTCACAACCTCAGGCTTCCTCTCCATTCATTCTATTCCATTCCCTAGATCCAATTAGTTGCTAAATCTTGTCCTTTCTACCCACACATTTCACATACATTCTCCCTATTCATGCAGTTACCATCTTCATTCAGACCTTCATCACCTTTTCTTAGATTATAGCAATAGACTCCTATTAGGTCTCTGTGTCTTCAAATCCCTCTAGTCTATCTTCCAAGGAACTATCAAAATAATTTTCCAAAAGGATAAATCTGACCATGTTTCTCCCTTATCCGAAGTTAAAGTATAGAGTGTGAGTGTGAGTGTTTGTGTGTGTGTGTATGTGTGTGTGTGTGTGTAGTCTATAAGGTAATATACAAATTCCTTTGTTTAGCATTTAAAACCCTGAATAATCCAGCACTAGACTGTCAGAGTACAGAACCTTCACTATTCTACCTAAACTGACCTATTTCACATTCCCTATACATGAAATTCGACTTCTTACCTCCACACCTTTGCGAAGACCTCTAAGCCTTTTTCAATGCTTAGCTTTCTTAAATGCTTAGTTTACATACACCAATTTTTGTATGAGATCTTTCCTTTTTTTACGTTAAAATTACATTGTACATATACCTGTTATTATTATTATCCTTATACCTGTTAGTTCCTCAGAACAGAATATTAGTTCCTCGAGACTATTTTTCATTGTTGACAATGCACTCCTATCACTTAGCCAGTATCTGGCACAAAATGGATATTAAAAAAACATATTTCCTTTTATTTCTTTTTCAGTGTGTCAGACTTTGAAAGAGGCACATTGAAGTCCTCCACTATTATCTTCACAATTCAGTTCCTTTCTTTATGAATATAGATATTATGATATATGTGATAATGGCATATATTTTTAATATTGATATTGGTTTACTATCTATAGTTCTCTAAGGTATAATAGTTTTCCTTTTTATTTCTTGTTACTGTAAAAAAAATTCATTCTTTGACTGTTAGCATTATAAAAGCACTTTTAAAAATGTACCTGAAACATGGTTAATTTTTTTTCACTCTTATTTTCATTTTTTTGTATCATAACATTTTAGGTGCATTTTTTTATATACAACAGATTGGTTTTCATTCCTTATCCATTGTATTTTTCTCTGTTAATAAGTTGTTTAATAGGTTCACACTTAAAGTTATCATTATTGGGCTCCTGCTTTCCTCCATTTATTTTTTATATTGCTTTTTAGCTCCTTTTTATATTAAATCTTTCAGATGCTACTCTCTTCTCATAGGCTCTCAACCTTTTCTTTCCTTCCATTTGCTTACCCAAAATCACATTGTTTCATTTAATTTCTCATTTTTAGTGATCTATTCCTGTTGTTATCTTATATCTTCTCTTTTTCTCCCCAATTAATAAATTAATGAGAATTTTCCTTCCCATTTCTTTTTTAATAATTTTATTTTACTGAACCTTATCTAATAAAATTTTGCTTTCTTTTATTTCTCAGTCTGTAATTATTTCTAGTCTATTTTGAATTTTATTTCTCATTTGTGAGTTATATCCTTATCTATTCTGTTTTCCTCAAAGGGTTAAAGCTTCTGAATTACCACATTTGAGCTCCCTCTTCTATTCAGAAAGATGTTACTCTAACTCATTCGGCCATGTCTAACTCTTCCATGACGCCATTTGGGGTTTTCTTGGCAAAGATACTGAAGTAGGTTGGCATTTCCTTCTCCAGGTCATTTTACAGATGAGGAAACTGAAGCATACAAGGTTAAGTGACTTGCCCAGGGTCACACAGCTAGTGGACTATCTGAGGTCAGATTTGAGAAAGATGAGTCTTCCTGACTAAAGGCCCTGCACTATCTACTGTGCCATTTAGCTATTCAATTTCTATGTAATTGCGTATGTAAAACTTTTTCCTTTTTTTTTTAATGTTGTGACTCTGACCACACAAGGTGATAGAAATTATCCTTGTCCCAAATTATGGGCCCAACCAATCTCTCTCTGCCCATGATCAGCTTACTTCAGAGGTCAAATCATCTTGTCACTGGCTCTATCTCCCTCTCTTTTTTGGTCTTTCCAACTTCTCCCTAATACTCTGAAAGGTATAGTCAAATACATTACTATTGCTTCCCAAAAGGGCATGTAATTCAACTGCTCTATTATTCCATTCACTCTTCCTGCAACTACACAGAAAAAAACATTCTCCCAGGTTACCATTCTTAAATTTTTGTTTTCTCCCCCTTTAAAAATATAAGACTATCCAGGGTAAGGACTGTCTTGCTTTTGTATTCATAACCCTGCAACTTAACACAGTGCCTGCCACATAGTGAGTGCTTAATAAATGCTTTTTCTTCCATTCAGGTCATCATTCTTTCAGAGAAGGTAACCTCCCAATGCATAAACTACCCCTATATTAAAACCACCTGTCTACCTTTATAGACACCTCTAGGTATATGAGAACTTCTATAGCTGCAGCTCCCTGCTCCAGGATCAGACCCCAGTCCCAGTCTGCCCCTCCTCCCTCAACTGCCACTCCCTACCTATCCCTTGCCATGAAAGTATGAGAAGAGTCATTCTTTGGCCTTGGATTTAGCAGGAATTCACCACCCATTCTCCTCTGTTCCATCCTGATCTCTCCCCCTTTTAGTATTCCACTATGGTGATTCCTTTCCACAAAAGACATTGACCCACTTTTATGACTTCATGTTGCATCAGTTCAATTCTTCCACTTCACTTATGATTCTTTAAGTTGCCCTTAATGCTTAGGACCCTTAAGTCATTTTTATCCACTGATATTTTCTTTTTATTCTTTCTTTTTATCCCATACATCAATCTTTCTTTTTTTTTTTGGTGAGGCAATTGGGGTTAAGTGACCTGCCCAGGGTCACACAGCTAGTAAGTGTTAAGTGTCTGAGATCGGATTTGAACTCAAGTCCTCCTGACTTCAAGACTGGAGCTTTATGCACTGTGCCACCTAGCTGCCCCTCAATCTTTCTTTTTAAAGAATAGCTTCTAAAAATAAATTTACCTTTTTGGAATTGTATTTGTTTACCTTTCTTGTACTTCTACCATTTGAAGTGTTTATATCTCAAGAATTCAGCTTCATGTCTTTTTTTTTCAGAAATACATCATATACTTTTGTTTTAAGTACATCCTTTTTTATTGACTATTAGGTTCAGATTTGTAGGGCATGACATTTTCGAGTTGTAGTTTGATCTTTAAACACACACATGTTTGATTTCTTCTAACTGTGGAATGAATTTGTTATTCAATTTTTATTTCCTTCACATTGAAAGATCTGTCTCCTTGCTGCTTGTAAAATATGTTATCATCAAAACTATTAAATTTAACTACTCTATATCTGAGAACTGGAAAGACTTTTTTTCCCCAGAGTAATATATGGATTCTCTCAAGGGATGCTTGTTTTCTGTACACAGAAATTCTGCAGTTTTCTTTTGTGATTCATTACATTGCAATATTCAGATTTTAAAAACATTGCTGAGTTGTAGGATCCTTATCTCTGTATACCCTATCTTGAAAGTTAGTTATTTTAGATTGCCTAGAACTCACATATTCTTTTAACATCATCCCTTTCCTTCCCTTGTGCCAAAATGTCCTGTATATTAATATTTTAATATTATAAAACTTTGAATTTCTTTCTCACAACTGTACTCCTTTAGAGATTCATCATCATAGATTTATTTTTTCTCTTTTTTGATCCTACATTGAGAACTCGTAATTTCTTGTCGAAATTCATTCCTGATTTCTTCTTTTGTGAAATTTTATTTTTCTTTCAAACCACTTTGTAGTTTCTTCTTATTCCATGATCTCTAGAGTCCTCCATTTTCTGCCCTTCATCTGGAAATAATGATTCATTTTCCTTCATATTATTAAGAGAACTTTACGTTTTCTTTGATGTTTTACCAATTGTTCATCCTGTTTTCTAGAATCCTCCCTGCCTTTTCTGCTTGTGTGGTGTACTCTTATTGAGGCTTTTTCTCTTGATAGAGTGGTGTTTTAGCCTATTTTCTGCATTCTCAGTCATTTACCCTCTGGACTCCTCCCTTTGACCACTATGCAAACCCTTGAAATCAGGCTGCAGGACTGCCTCCAGCCTTGTCTCCAGGTTGCCTTCCAGACTTTCCTTACATATTGGACATTATTTCCCTTCACATACTCAATATTACAGCACAACTGGCCTACTTGTTATTCCTCCCATGACATTCCACCTCCCATATTTTGGACAGACTGTCTTGAATGTATGCAATAGACTCCTACTTAACCACTGCCTCTCAGAACGCCTAGCCTCCTTCAAAGCTCAGCTCCAACCTCCTATAGAATGCCTTTACTGTTCCCTCCAATCCATCATGATCCACCCCCAAAGTCTTTTATATTTCCTCTGTATATATTTTGTATTTCTACATGTCCCTAGTAGAATGTAAGCTCCTTGAGGGAAAGGACTGTTTAGTTTCTGTCTTTATGGCTCCTACATGTAGTTGAACATTAACTCCATGATAGTGAATTCTTTAAACCTTGTTCCACCACTAATATCACTGAAATAATTTCTCTGAGATCCACTGGGACCTCCCTTTCTCATTTCTCCTTTCCTACCTTTCCATTCCCTAAGCTTCAAATATGCTTTGGTCATCCAAAAACAAAATTCCCCATAAAATCTCTCTCTTGACATTGCCATACCTTTAATCTTATAGCTATCATTCTCTCTCATCCTCTTTATTGTAAAAGTTCTGCTGCCCAAATACCTTATACTTACTGCCTCCACTTCATCATCCTCCAACTTACTCAACCCCATTGTACTCTTTTTCCTTTACTACTCTCCTGAACTTGCTTTGCTCTTTCAAAGGTCATTAATTATTTTCTTGTTGCCAAATCCACTGGCTTTTCCCAAAAGAAGGTAGGGGGTGACATCTTTAGATATGATGAAAAAGTTCATAATCTGAAACTGAAAGAGAGGAAAGACAAAGTAAAGAAAGTTAGGAAGTGATTTTAAATGAAAATGTTAGTTCAAAATCAATTTTTCTTCAGGTTTCATGATTATCATACAGCCCAAATTCTTCATCATTTCCCTTAATGTTTGCATAGCAAGCGGCTATGCAATAAACTGCCAATATAAGGCTGTCTGTGAAAAAATAAAGGTCTGCTCCCAATTTTATTTAGTTAAATAACTTTATACTTCAAAGTGTTAACATCCTCTAAAAGACTCACTGGCTTTAGAGTTGGAAGATAGCATGGAGTTCATCCAGTCTCACTATTTTGTTTAATAGTTTAAAAAAACTGAATTACAGATTATTTTAAATAAACTCTCTCCTGTCTGACACTATTGTCATAGCCTATTTTGCAAATTATTTCTTTAGGTATATTTATATTGGCACTCCTCATTTTCACTGTGTATTGATATGCTCGATTTGGCTTCCCAGTAATATGTTAAATTAAAAAGGTTTTCTGTTCAAACCCACAGAAGGAGTCTTTAATTAAAACCACTATTAAGTGTGAAGATTAATTGATATTACCATCAAAGTTTGGCTTGACTGGCTCATGTCATCAAGACCTCCTGTTTTCATACACTTAAAAAAAGATAATGATGATGAAATTTTAGTTCCTTCTTTTGGAAGTAAGACAAGTCATTGAATTTGGAGCTTAAGACCTTTGCTGACATCTCAACTCTGAGACATCCTCGTCTCTCAGCGTTCATTTCCTCATCTCTGGAACGGGATTAGCTTTGAATCTATGATCCAATGATTATATGAGAGTGTGTGTGTGTGGGGGGGGGGGTTGGTTTTGTTTGTTTTTGTTATTTTTAGTGCTAAAAGAAAAAAAAAAAACCTTGACTTGACTTTAGCCTAGAGAAGAACACGATATAGGTTTAAAGATTTAGAACTGGAAGGGAACTCTGAAGTCATTAATTCAATATCCTAATTTTATACATGATGAAACCAAGTCTCCAAAAGGTTAAACAACTCACCTTAAGTCACACAGGAAGTAAAAGGCAGAAGTAGCATTAGAACTCATATCCTCTGATTCCAGCGTGATACAGTTGAAATCCTGCCTCTGACGCTTACTACCAATGTGACCTTGAGGAAAATCACTTTACTACACTGGGCCTCAGTTTCCTCATTTGTAAAGTGAGGGTGTTTCATTAGGTCATCTTTACAGTCTCTTCCAGTTCTACACAATCCCTTTACCTTTGAGATGCCTATGAACGCCTCCCATGGCATTATTCTGCCTTACACGCAACTTCAACCCTTTACACCTGGCCCTAAGTGCCTGAGGTTAGGGCTACCGAGACTGGACTTTTAAAGCAGAAGCAGGAGGAATAGGAAGTCAGCAAAACAGAAGAGGCGGTGTTTTATATTTGGCCTGGGCTCTCCCAGGCCAGCCCGGCCAGGGGCAGGACTAGGCCCGCAGGTCTTGTCCGCACCTCCTCCGCAAACTCCTAGGGGAAAGAAGGCTTGTTACCTGCAGGAACAGTTCATAGAGAATCTCCTCTCGCACCCTAGTCTCTAAATTTCCCACGAATACCGTCCGGTCTGCAGCCTTCTCCCGTGTGTCCGACATAGCTCCTTTCGCTTCGCCGCCTGCGCGTCAAGCCCCAGCACCAGGTGCCGGCAAAGCCTCCTCCTCCTCTAACCCGTCACCATAGCGATGGGGCCGCGCCTCCCTGTGACTGGCCAGGGCTCCCTCCAATCCGCTTCCCCTTCCCGGCTTTAGCGCTCCAGCTCAAAGCTAAAGGATGCTGAGCCAGGGTGGTGGAGGTGGAAAGGTAAAACGGAAGGACACCTGGCTCTGTTTCATTGTTCTATGTACCCACTGTATTTATAATACACTACTGGATACTCACTTAGGATAGAAGCTGCAAGATTTCAGAGAGTAGATTCAAAAAAAAATTAGATATCAGGGGAGAGGCTTATTTGCAGTAGAAAAAAGATGGAACATCAAGCGAGCACCTAAATATTTAAAAATCATCTTCTTTCGTAGTGCGTTGTATTACAGACTAACTCATAGGACTGTTGTGAGGATAAAATGAAACAATACTTTTTGTAATGTTAAACAGCTATAAGCAGGGCAGCTAGGTAGTGAAGTGGGTAAAGCATCCGTCCTGGAGTCACGAGCACCTGAGTTCAAATGTGACCTCTGACCAGACACTTGACACTTACTAGCTGTGTGACCCAACCTTACAATTTGGACTTTTTTTTATTATGATTAATAATTTTATTAAGAGCATTTGTTCTGTGAAGTTTGGATTCAGTCAAAGGGCCACACTTGAGAAGCTAGAGGGAGGCCACGTGTGACCTCGAGGCTGCAGGTTTCCAACTACTGAACTAGGTTCTTCTGGTTAAAAAAAAAAGGAAAAGAAAAAGGAAAGAGAAAAAAAGGAAAAACAGCAGGAGCTGGCAATACAAATATGATGCAGTCATTATAAGCAGCATCATATATAACCAGCTTCCTGCTCTAGCTATATGATTCCTGAATGTCAGTCTTTAAATTATTTGATTCTCAGATGATTAAAGGGGATTTCTTCATTTTTTTAGTAGCCGAAGCATCTCAGTGTGTTTGGCATCCTCTGGAGATATCAATTATTATAGATCCTCAAGAAGGAAAGCCTCAGAAAAAAAAAAATCTATTGTCAAAGTACTGCATACAATCTTTGTACATCTGTAATATTTTAAAATAATACTTTTGAAATAAATATCAGACAATAAACATTTTTAGGGTGGTGCAGGGTCTGGACCAAGAATTTAATCAATGAAGGGTGCTCCAAGTATGCAAACTTCATCCAATGGTATGTATCTACAATCTTTCTCTAAAACAGAGACTTACCTGGGAAACTGAGAGATAAAACTGATCCATAAACACACAGCTAGTAAGTGTTGAATAAAATGTTCCACTCCTTCTAAACCTATTCTTTGTGCTCTAAGTGACTGTACCTTGTACACTTTGTGTTGAATAGCTTTATACTCCATGCCTTTTCTTTTTAGAGATACTAGATTGAATCAAAGCTGAGCTTTAAATAATCTTTCCTGTGGGTCCTGGGTATGGCTGGACAGGGCTTAAAAAGAACCAGGATGTTCAAGAAACAGCCTAACTCCTTTCTCTAGATGCCAGATTCTCTAGAATTGAGCCCTGGCAATGTGTCTGTGTTTGAGTCCAGAACTAAGAGAGTCCCTTTCACAAAGAGAAAAAGGATGAGTGACTCAGCTCCCCAGGTCTGGAAACAATCGTTGTTATACATATTAGTTAATTTAAATTAAGCCCTCACTCAGGTAAGGCATTCCTTTTACTTTTTTGCAGTTGCCTTTCTATAGTATTCAGCATAGCATCAGGGCAAACAACAGAAAGAAATTATATTATCAAAGTACCTCACACCCCTTTCTACTTTTACAACATTTAAATATTTGTTACAAGGGATGGCTCACTGGATGGGGAAGGTGGAAAGGGATATATTAAAAAATGAAATTTATATTCTTCTTATGCTCTTCTCTTCTTTTCTCAAACTTCAGATACAATCCCTAACCCCCTCCCACACACATCTCAGCAAAAGTCCTCTCCTCATACAAAATTGAGAAATACAGGTTTAAGACAGTTCAAGATAGCATATCAGAGGAAATAGTGCAGGCCAACACACTTTCACAACTACTCTCTAAAGACATGAAAAATACACAAAACACAATCTTGATAGGGAATCCGAGGAAAAATCAGTGAGTCATCTTTTCAGCCTTGGTCAGCTTAGAGAGTGTGAGAGAGAAACATCTGTAGACAAAAGATGGGGTTCATCTGTCAGAGTACTCCATGGAGTTTGCCGGTTAAAAATTGAACTGGAGCTCAGGACTATGTGCTAAGACAAGAAAAGTTTGAGATATAGCACAAAGATTCCTAAAGCTGCGTAGAGAACAGGAACAGGTGCCAACTGTAAGCTCTAACTCTTACCCCAGATTTGGGTCACAAATCAAGTGAGTACTGAGGTTTAGACCTGTTCCTGTGTATTGAGCAAAGGGTAAGAACAAAATTGACAATCAACCCAGTGCTCAATCTGAAACCTACCATGGAATAACCAGGGCAGGGAGCTCAGACTGAGGAAAAGCCTGTCATGAACTCGCAGCCTTTCAGCTAGTTGTTTGCTGGTAGATAGGTCCACTAGCAGTCAGCTAGAATGTTAAACATTGGCAAACACACAGTTGTTTTCCACAAACCCAAATTTATGTCAGCACCTTGCAAAGATCAGGCCAGGGCAGTGATCAGACCACCTTGGATCCACTTAAAGTTTTTAGGTTACTAGCCTGAGTTTCCCCTGAAATCCCTGAAGAAGACAAGATGAAATACTCAGAGAAAACAGCAGCAGAACCCATTGCAAAATATTAATAGGTATAGAAAAGGGGTTTCACAACATACAAGATCCTTTCCTGTTAAGAACAAAACAAAACTAGAAAACATAGGGATAAATGAATCTTTCCTTGAGATAAGTAGAATCTATATGAAATCAAGTACCAGAATTATATGTAATGAAGACAATCTAGAGTCCTTTCCAGTAAGATTAAGAGTAAAGCAAGCATGTCTATTATCACTGTTCCTTGTTTGAAATAGTGCTAGAAATGGCAAATGTCTCAACAAGACAAGAAAAAGAAATTGAGAGCATAAGTAAAGGCAAAGAGGAAACACTATCAATACTTGTTGCAGATGATATGATGTTTTACTTAGAAAACACTACAAGTTAATTGAAACAATAACTTCAGCAAAGTTGTAGGATATAAAATAAACCCACATAAACAATTAGCCTTTCTGTACATTACCAACAAAACCTAGCATTAAGATAAAAGTATTTCATTAAAACAACTACAGAATGTGTAAAATGCATGGGAGTCTACACCTGACAGGACATATAGGAACTCTACGAATGTAAATATAAAGCACTGTTTACACAAATAAGGATAGATCTAAATCATTAGAAGAACATTCATTGCTCATATAAGAAAAGTGATAGCACTATCAAAATTAATTTACTTTCCAATTCCATAACAAACTACTAAAACATCATTTTACAGACCTAGAAAAAATAATAGCAAAATTAATCCAAAGTAAAAAATCTCAAAGGAAATGATGAAAAAAATAGTGGAAGAAAGAGAGCCTATCAGTCCCAGATCTAAAACTATACTTTGTTGTTATTCAGCCATTTGAGGTGTGTCTGACTCTTTGTGACACCAGTTGGAGTTTTCTTGGCGAAGGTGTTAGAGTGGTTTGCCATTTACTTTTTCTAGCTCATTTTATAGATAAGGAAACCAAGGCAAACAGGTCTAGTGATTTGCCCATGGTTGAACAGCCAGTAAATGTCTGAGACCAGATTTGAACTCAGGTCTTCCTGACTCCAAGGCTGACACTCTATCCATTGTGCCACCTAACTGCCCCCTGCCCCCAAATTATTTGACTCTGCTTAACAAATAGAGAGGCCAATGAGTGAAACAGATTTAAGGACAAAGTATATCAAAGTAAATAAGCACAGTAGCCCAATGTTTGATAAACCTAAATACCACAGCTACTCACTATTTATAAAAAAAAAAAACTACTCTGAAAACTTGAAAACAGTCAGAAACTTGGTATATACCAATATTTTACACTATATAGCAAGATAAGCTCCAAGATTCAGACATAAAGTATGGTATCATAAATAAGTTAGAGGAGCAAAGAACAAAGAAGAAAGTACATTTTAAATATATGGATAGGGAAAGAATTAACAATGAGACAAGCAAAAGAGAAAATCATAGAATATAAAATGGATAATTTTAGTCATATAAAATTTAAAAGTTTTTATACAGACAAAACTTATGCAGCTAAAACTAGAAGAGTAGCAAGCCAAATCAACAATTTATTAAATACTATGTGGCAGGCATTACACTAAGTGCTATGGATATAAAGAAGGGTAAAAACAGTCCTTTCCCTGAAGGAATGCATAATGCAAAGAGGAGACAACATATGCCCAACTATATGAAAACATGATATGTGCAACATAAATTGGAATTAACTGCAGAAGCAATAAGAATCTCCAGGAAAGGGTTCTTGTCAAAGGTTGGAATTTAGCTAAAGAAGGAAATCAGGGAAGCCAGGAGGCAGAGATGCAGGAGGAGAAGCATTCCAGATATAGAAAACAACCAGTAAAAATGCCAGCGGTGGGAGATGGAGTGTATTGTACAAGAATAGCAAGGAGGTCATTGTCACTGTATCTTAGGGAGTATGTGTAAGGAAATAAGAATAAGACCAGAAAAGTAGGAAGAGACTAGGTTATCAAGAGTTTTAAAAGCCAAACAGAGAATTTTATATTTAATTAGACTCTCTATTACCTCCAGAAGGTAGGTAATTCAGGGAAAAATATATATTTCAATATGAGGCCTGATAAAGGCCTCACTGAAGAGTTTAGAACCCTGATCCACACAATGACCAACCATAATTTCAGAGGACTTATGATGAAATATACTATTCACATACTAATGGAGAGGTGATAGACTCAGGGTGAAGATTGGAGCATTAATTTTGGGGAAATGGCCAAATCATTTTGCTTGACCATGTATTTCTTCCAAGATTTTTTATTTATATATGTTTAATAGGGGAGGGGATATGAGAGACAGAGTGCAAGTAAATTTTTATAATTAAAATGCAATTTACATTTTTTAAAGTGAATGCTATTCATTATAAGCTTCCTTTTCTGCCTTACTCTGTACTTCAGATACTTCCTTGATAACATCTCTCATTCTTTCCTCCATTATTCTTTTACTTTAGTCTGATGAAGAAAGATGGCCTCAATGCAGCCAGCCTCCTAACTGATACCCTTGCTCCCAATCCTGGAAGAGATTCTTTCCATATTCTCTCTTATTCTATGTCTCTGTCTCTGTCTCTCTCTCTGTCTCTGTCTCTCAGTCTCTCTGTCTCTCTCTCTGTGTCTCTCTCTGTCTCTGTCTGTCTGTCTGTCTGTCTGTCTCTCTCTCTCTCTCTCTCTCTCTCTCTCATTACCTCTAGCAACAACTGCTGACCAAAAGACAGCAGTACACAGATGGGGGATGAAAGCAGAAATCTAGTAGAGGGAACAGCGAAGAGCCTGACAAAAGGAATTCTGGCCCTCACTTGATGACAGACTGCCTGCCGGAGAATCAATACTTCTTTTCTGTGGCTGCATGACAACATGGGAGGGCACATAGAAGGAGGGTATGGTGGGAAGCAGGGAAATTGAGAAGAGTGTACTTCTCCAAGGTCAAATCAAGGGCTAGCAGTGGAGGAAAGGTAACTTCTGTTGTCTCAGAATGAGAAGAGCCTGCAGGAGAGTGGGTGAGGAGGAAGGGAAGGAAATTGAAGTAGGGATGGGAAAGGAAGGAAGCCTTACTCTGAGGGTAGGGGAGGAGTCCACCGATGAATTCTCCTATGTGGGAAGAGAAATGGTCAGTGAATAGAGATAAGCTTCTTACACTAAACAAGGCCTGGAGTATTTGGTACTTGAGAAGTCTACTTATCCTATATCAGGAGAGGGGGGAGTTGGAACCCATGCAGGCAACTAATACCTGTAGGAGTGGGAGAGCATGGACATAGGGAGGAGTTCAACAGGTAAATGTAGGAAAAACGTTCAACAAGAGAGGCTATAGATCAGTTAGAGGTGGGGGGAGGTGTGAGATGCCATGGAATAGTGTTCTCTTTAACACCTGCAATAATTGGTGTTGTTCTGGAAGTGATGTATAATGGAAAAGGGGAATCCATAGGATAAACCCTACAAGCCAATGGCAGAAAGCACTGAGAGGGGAGACCCTAGAGTGGAAAACCTTGGAAACATTGATTGCATGAAGAATAGAATGAAGAGAGAGACCAGATAATTACGGGAATCAATCAGAGAATTAAAGTCTAAACAAAAAGATGAATAATGAAGAGAGTGAGAGAAATCCTTTTTGGAAAAAGGTGCACAAATGAAATTTAAAAACTAAGGAGCAGAATTAGCTAAAGGGGAGGAGAGGGCATGGCTATCTACTTGACTAAGAGAAAGGAAGAGGGGAAGAAATATATAACCAGAGAAAAACAGCAGAAAAAAAGGAACTCATACCTTAAAGGGAAAGAAGTAACATGGGAGAAGAGGAGCTCAGAGACAAGGGGAAGAAAGTCAATGGGGACAGTACCACCTTAAAAATTATTGAAGTAACTGAGGGAAAATAATACTATATTTACAGCAAAAAGGGGGAGAAATCACAACTTGAAAAAAATTTTAGAGTCAGATGAAGATATAAACCAGAAAGAAATATAAACCCTACCCTAACTTTAAATGTGAGTAATTTGAACAATCCAATAAAATGAAAAGGTGTGATTTTACTACTTTTTCTTGTTTTTATCTAAGTATTTAATTCTTCCCCTTTTTCCCTTTCAGATAGTCAAGTAAAATCTTCTTCCTTCTCCTCCTCCTTATTAATTTGTTTTTATTAGCTTTTAAAATTTCATTTTCTGTGCTTTTTCTATTCCCTTGGTTTTATTTCATATATGTCTTTGTTTTATTTTTTTGTTTGTTTGTTTCTTGTAAGCAATAGACTGTAGGGTTTTGTTTTCTTATCCAGTTCTCCACAGGAATTCCTTCCCTGAATGTTGGTCATGAGAATAGGACTGGTTGTCTAGTGGGCATCACAACTAGTACCACCTGAGTTCCCAGGTCTTCTGTGCCTAATGTGTAGACCAGTTAAATTACAGATTACTGATATTGATAAAAGTACTTCTCTCTCTCTCTACCTCCTTTTTTCACACTCTAGTGAATATGAAGGAAAATAGCAAATAGATAAAGGTTATGATGGAGAGAAATACTTATTTAACAGCCATAATAGACCTGCAGTGAGGAAGACCTGAATCCAAATCTAGCCATAGACACTTACTAGCTAAATGATTCTGGGTTACTTAATCTTTCTCAGCCTCAGTTTCCTCATTTGTAAAATGAGTATAATAATAGTACTTGCTTCCAGGGATTGTTATGAGGATAGGATGAAATAATATTTGGAAAGTATTTTACAAACCTTAAAGCACTATCGAAGTGTTATCAATATTAAATTTCTTAATTTTAAATTATTCTCTCAGTAATGACCCACAAGCCTTTCAAGGTAATACTTTTTTTTTTTTTTACAATTTTTCCTATTAGAAAGATGACACTGGTCTGAGCATCTTAGTAACTAAGCTTCACTCTACTTCTTACTAGCAGAATTTCAGTAAAATGTATGGATAGGCTTTGCTCTCCCTGTTTATAAAATGAAAAAGGATAGACAATGATATCCACATTCTCTTATCTAAAATTTAATGTCCACATTCCAGTTTTTCTATCTCTTTTCCTCTTTTCTTCCTCTCACCACAGTAGTTATTGTACTCCTTGGCTTTAGTGGTAGGGAGGGAGAGCCCTTATCCATTTCCTCTCTTCTTATTACTTCCCTTAAGAGAACTGGGATTTGCTTTGCGTCCTCAGTATTGATTATAAATAGGTCAGTTGGAATTCTGTTTGTGTCTGAACATATTGTAAGTGTTTAGTTACATATGCATTAATGATTATAAAACTTTACTCTTGCTGTCTGTCTGTCTCTTTTGACCTGGTAATGACTTTTGCTTGATAATTACATAGGACAATCTCCGTGTTGCAAGGCAGAAGGAAGCAATTCAAGCAGATGAATCTGCAGCACTCCCACTCAGTAGTTCAGTAGTATTGAGCAACCATGTTATTTCCTGATGCAGACCACATAAACCTGTGAGTACTAACAAATCCATCAGTAATGACTGTAAAAAATAATCCTTGATTACTATATATAGTGCACATATTGGAAATGGTAGTCACATAGGGATCAGCAATTTAAATACAGAATGAAAACAAATGAAACTACTTGATCCTTAAAATTTCTGTAGCATTTACCTAGAATCAGGGAACCTAGAAAGAATATTAGAAATTATGTAGACTCTCCTAATTATACAAATTATACTAGAAAGGAAATTGACTTCTTATGGTAGACAGGTGGTAGAAGCAATATTTAGACCTAGGTCTGCTTCAGTCTATTCAGTCAATGAACAGCATTTATTTCTGACCACTGCCTCTCCCAATCTGCCCTCCCTTCTGTCAGTCTCTCTCCTCTCCCCCTTTTTCAACCTCTTCCCCTCTCACGTCCCTATAGGCTAAGATAGACTTCTATACCCAACTGATTGTGTATGTCATTCCTTCTTTGAGCCAATTCCAGTGAGAGTAGGGTTCAAGTGATGCCCACCACCCTCCCTCCCATCTTCATCTCTGCTGTAATATGTCTTTTGTGCTTCTTCATGTGAGATAATTTACTCCATTCTACCTCTTCCTTCCTTGTGTACCCAGTGTACTCCTCTTTCTCATTCTTCAATTATTTTTATATCATTTCCTCAAATTCACCTTATACCCATACCCATGTATGCTCCTTCTAGCTGTACTATTAGTGATATAATTTTTAAGAATTCCAAGTGTCATCTTCCCATGTAGGGATGTAAACAGTTTAGCTCTATTGAATCCCTTATGTTTTCTTGTCCCTGTTTTTTTTTTTTTTCCTGTTTATGCTTCTCCTGGGTCTTGATATTGGAGATCAGGTTTTTGGTTTAATTCTGGCCTTCTCCTTATCAAAGCTTGAAACTCATTGCTCCCATTATAATCCTCTTTCTCACCCCTTAATGCTTTGGGGGAAGGATATCATTCCATCAAAGTTATTTTATAACCTCATCCTTTGTCTATATATACTCCTTTTAACTACACTAACAGTGATACAGTTCTTATGAGTTACAAGTGTCATCTTTCTGTGTAGGCATGCAGTTTAGTGTTATTGAATCCCTTATGTTTTCATGTTCCTTTTTACCTTTTTATGCTTCTCTTGAATCTAGTATTTGAAAATCAAATTTTTTGTTCAGCTCTTGTCTTTTCATCAGAAAAGCTTGGAAGTCCTCTATTTCATTGAATAACCATTTTTCCCCCTGAAGGATTATGCTCAGTTTTTCTGGGTAGGTGATTCTTGGTTGTAATCCTAGCTCCTTTGCTTTCCAGACTATCATACTCCATGCCCCCAGATCCTTTAATGTAGAATCTACTAAAATCTGTGTAATCCTGACTGTGGTTCCATGATACATGAATTGTTGCTTTCTAGCTGCTTACAATATTCCCTCCTTGATGTGGGAATTCTGGAATTTGGCTATATTTAGGAGTTTTCATTTTAGGTCAGTAGGTGACCAGTAGATTCTTTCAATGTCTATTTTGCCCTCTGCTTCTAGGGTATCAAGGCAGTTTTCTTTGATAATTTCTTGAAATATGATGTCCAGGTCCTTTTTTTGATCATGGCTTTCAGGTAGTACAATAATACTTAAATTATCTCTCCTCGATCTATTTTCCGGGTCAGTTGTTTTTTCAATGAGATATTTCACATTTTCTTCTATTTTTTTAAATTTTTTAAAATTTTGTTTGATTGATTCTTGATGTCTCCTGGAATCATTAGCTCCCATTTGTCCAATTATAATTCTTGAGGAGTTATTTTCTTCAGTTAGATTTTTTTTAACCTCCTTTTCCATTCGGCCAATTTTACTTTTTAAGGAGTTGTTTTCTTTAGTAAATTTTGGTGCATCTTTTTCCAAATTTTTTTTGGTGCTTCTTTTATCAAGCTGCTGATTCTTTTTTTCATGGTTTCCTAGTATCACTCTCATTTCTTTTCCCAATTTTTCTTCTACCCCTCTCATTTGATTTTTAAAATCCTTTTTGGGCTTTCCCAGGTGATCTTTATTGGTCCTGAGACCAATTCGCATTTGTCTTTGAGTCTTTGCAGTTTGCATTTTGATTTTCCTTGTCACCATAATAACTTTATGTGAATCTGTTGGGGTTTTTTTGCTCATTTTTCCAGCCTATTTCATTACTTTTAAAGTTGAACTCTGCTCCTGAGGTGGAGGGGGCACTGTCCCAAACTTCTTGTGCTGGGGACTGCAGGCCCTGGCTGTTTACTTGATGTTGTGCAGGTGCCATAGGGAGCCTGGCCACTTACCTGTTGTTGTGTTGGGGCCACAGATATGGGGGGACAGGCTGATCACTGGCTAGTCCTGTGCTGAGGCTTCAGATGATTTAGCTTCTCACCTGCTGCTGTGCCAGGGCCCATAAGGGCCCTCATTACTTGCCTGGCACTGTACTAGGGCCACAGTAAGGCCAGTTATTTTCTTGTTACTGTGCAGGGGTCCGGACTCTCCCCTGATACTGCAGCAGGGCCACAGGGGTAGGGGTGTGTCTTATAATGGTTTTGATATTAGCAAGCTGTATTCTGAAGCCCACCTATAGTGGCCAGATGTACCTCCCCTTCCTTTATCCAATCTATAGAGCAGACAAAGAGGGAAGATTTAGGAGTTATCACATACTTATTTATATATACTTTAGAATATATACATGTGGTGAATTTTGCCTCCAACAACTATATTGAATATATGAAAACTTTATCTGTTAATGAATACTGTATGAATTCACCTGAACACAATAATTATATCTTGCCCTAACATATGATATTTTTTTTGCTTTTTTTGGTGAGGCAATCAGGGTTAAGTGACTTGCCCAGGGTCACACAGCTAGTAAGTGTTAAGTGTCAGAGGCCAGATTTGAACCCAGGTCCTCTTGACTCCAAGGCCGGAGCTCTATCCACTGTGCCACCTAGCTGCCCCTGCCTTAACATATGATTAATGAAGTTTTGCTATTTGAAGCAGAATCTTGTGGGACTTTAATTTGATATACTTCTAAATTTCGATTTTAGGTACGTGTCTGACCTCTCACCAGGCTGCTAGTGCATAATTTAAGAAAAATGTCAGCAGCTGAATGGGAGATATCCCACCAGTGGATATCTGTCCCTGAGGAATAATCGAGGGGGGGAGGTAAGGGAGAGGCAACCTTAGGAAGACTAAGGTAAAGACCCTCTTGACTCAATTTCCCATGTAAGACATTTCTCCCTTGGTTAATTCTGAGCCTGGCCATGACATCTTGTCATGCAATTGGCTGCTTATGACTCATACTGAAAATCAAGCAGAACTAATGCTGCTTTGTGTCTTTCTCCTCACATAAATAAACTCTATTGATAAGGGCAGGTGTAAAGTCATTTTTTTCCCTAATTTTTGCCTCATTTTTTCATTGTAATATATATTAGAGATAAACCCTGTTAATGACTTTTGACTAAGTAATATAAACTAGTATAGTGCTACTCTAGTGAGGGATTATTTTGAATTGTTATTTGAATCACAAAAAATAGAGACCATGAGACCTTATAATTTATAGGGTATGTAGTTTATAGGAGATCATACTACCACATCCTCTCATTATGTTAATATGATAATAATATCCTTATAAAGAGGGAATTAGTGTGAGATATGAATTAGTGGGAGATGTGACTTAATAAGAGATGTGACACAATTTTCAAAAGGGAGGTTAAGAATTTTGCATGTAAAAACAGCATTGATAATTGTGAAGAAGGTAAAATTATTCTCCTATTTGAAGCATCTATTTGATAATTTTAAGAAAGACAAAGACTCATTTTCCAATTCAGGCCCTCATGATGTAACAATTGAAATTCTCTGAAGTTTTAGGTGAATTATGTGATGATTTTTCTTTTTTACTATTTGATTTATTTTTAGTTTGATTATAGTATTAAGCTCCCCTTTTTTATGAGAGCTAGCCCTAAATGAAGCCTAAATGAAACCCTAATGAACATAAATAGTCTCTTAAATCTAGGTTACCTACAGATTTGGTGAATAGAGAGATTGAGAAGACTTTATCATTTAGTAGCATATAATTTAAAAGAATAAAATAATCATGTTTATAAGGTTTTTCAAAAGGCTAAATTTCCCTTTCTAGCACAAAGGGGGATTGACTAGAGTTCAAGTTCCCCTTTCTGGTAGCTGGAGAAAAGTTAACCTGAGGTTAAATTCCTCTTTCCAGTCTGAGTGGGTAAACTCCTTTTTTTCTTAAACAAGAATCTAACTTCAGTAATGGAATATTCTAAGGATGATGGGTTGTGACTACTAACCATAACCACAAGTTGTTCTTTCCCAGTATACTTCTGGTTATAAAAGGCACCACCCGCAGGAAGACTTCTGGCATGAGATTAAGAAAGTCTGGGAGAAGCTAACTAGTCAGGTCACATGCCTTGTCCAACTGAATTATGTTTGAAACACATTTTGTCACTTGTTTTATTCCTCTTTTTGTTATAAAAATCAACTCTGTAAATCACTCTTTGTCTTTGACCTCTGAGAAGTTGGGTGACCTGATTCAGTATGAGAATGCTAGCTCTACAGATTAAATCATAGATGGCTCAGTAACTTTGGCCTCAGTTTCTTTTTTTATTTCAGACAATCAATTTTAACACCACCCAGAACAGTCCAGGCTTAACTACTTCCTAGTAACTATACATCCAATCTCCCTTTGTCATACTACATTCATCTTCACAGACAGGCTGTAAAACAGAATCCACATTAAAGTCTTCTTAAAATACCTTTGGGTACCACCCAGAGCTCCTAGTGTTCTACAAACATAGAGTTTTATGTACATATAAACATATTTTATGCCAGAATCTAGAAGATTTTTATATTGTTATTGGTAGTGCATTTCTGATAGATAAATACAGGTAAATAAATACAGACAAAAACATGGGGAAATTATATAGTATAAGTATACTGGATTTGGAATCAGACTTACCATGTTCACATTCCTGATCTGCCACTTACTACTTGTGTGATTTTGTGTAAATTACTTAACCTAGATCAGTCTATTTTTTTTTTTAATCTATAACATAGAATTGGACTAGATAACCTGTAAAGTCTCTCCCAGAACTAAACTTACTGCCCTAGATGGGAGCCAGATTTGAAAAACTGGTTAAGAAGTTAAGATACTTGATAATAAATACTGAGTCTAGAATGAAGCAGCAAGATGAGGCAGTGGATAGAGTGCTGGAACAGGATTCAACAAAACCCGAGTTCAAGTCTTTGCAATCCTTAGAGCCATATAAATGCTAGTTATTGTTTCTTTATCTCTGATGTTAACAAAAGTAAGAAAGTGTCTAGTAGTTTGGTTTTTAAGATAATTCCAGGGTTTAAGATTAGTGATAAGCAGAAGAAATATCCTACAGGGACAAAATGGAGGAGGTGAATTTTGCATCAGAGGAGGCCAATTTTACAATCAGAATAAGCACACAGCATGAGTTCTTCTGAATTCTGTGCTTTTTCACTGTGCTGAATACCAGATGTGCCATAAGCTTCCAACATACTCAATCCTTGACTATTTTTGACATTCCATTGACTGAGGGTACAAGGAATGATGCAATTAGTTTCTATTTTTCTAAATCCTACATATCTGGCAAAGAATATGGCTTTACAAAATGTTCATAGACCACAAATTAAACTAAGGGAACAGAAAGTACCTCAACTTCTTAAGCAAAGAGGGAGGAGACTAGAGGGCAAAAAGTCAAAAAACATTTCAGGGTTTTTTTTTTCTTACACGACAACCACTCACTTTGCCTTTTTGAGACAAATGTGACTCTCAGGCCAGGAGGAAGGTCCATCCATGAAGGAACATTTTTTCTTTATGAAACTGGATGCTTATTTTACTTTTCACCAATTCCAAATGTTGAAGTTATACATCTTGCTCAGTCTGATGTTCTGGACAAGTTCTGGTAAGATATCTATTGGCAATTTATTTATACTTACACACATACTCAATATTTATATAAAAAAATCAGTTATCTATAATGTATAGATAAAAGTAGTGAAAATGGTGGAAAATCTTCATATTTATCACCATTAAGTTGCTGAATATAAATTTCATTGATATAAGAATCCATTTTACCATGAATTTAGACTTCTTTGTTATATTTCTTTTCCAGCATGAATCTTTAATGGAATGTATGTTTTTGTTAGACACCACAAAATAACGACCTTATGGTAAAGAAAAGTTTCAAATTTAAGAGTTCTGACCATGAATAATTTTCATGTGAGTGATTGTGGTAGTTGAACACTTAGATGTATGATAAAATGTATTTATTTTTTTCACAAAGATATAATCAACTATCTTAAAATATGATCTACTTTTTTTTTTATTCTTGTGTTTAAAATTTTAGGTATCTCTCACTCCCAACAAATGTTTGAATTTTATGGTTTTTTTAAAATTTTTTCACAATTATAAACTAAATGTTCTCTTTAACCACTGGCTTTTTTTTCGTATTTTGTTCTTGGTTATTGTTCTTTGACCATTGCACATGTCTGACATCTCAAAGTGAAAAAATTTAACTTTCTCTTATATGAAATTTCAATATGTATGTTAAAATGTCAGCTATGGTAATCAGGACTTCCTAATGTAACACCAGCTAAATACTAGTACAGAGTTTCTAATGCAACTGGTGGCAGTTGAAACAGTTTCATTCTAGCAAAATGGGAAATGAAACATAGTAACAGATGTTTTAAATATTAACAATAACAATTAGCAACCAGTGGTGAATGACATTTAATCACTACTCAGAGGATTAGCATTGTAAACAGCAAAAGATCCTCGGATTACTGTTCTAAAAAACAGAAGATAATTCAACAGCTAATAATTCAAGGGAAAAAAGTTAACAAGCCATTCCACCTCCCCTCCTTCCCTCATCTTCTCTCTCTTTTATATTCAATATAATAATTATAGGTAATATTTAAATAGTCCTTTACCAAAGTCCTCTCCCACGTAATACTTACAATCACCCTGTGAAGGAAGTGGTATTAGGAGGAGGAATTGAGGCTAACAGAGGTTAAATGACTTGCCCAGAGTCAGACAGCAAGTGCCTGAAGTAGGATTTTGTGTATTTACTTAAATCCTCTAGGAAATAATCGCAGTTCTACACTTTACATTACCTTTAGAGAGGAACTCAATATTAACAATATTATAAACACAATCACTTATCAATTTAAACAAACATTTACTAAATGTCCATTATGTGCAAGGCACTGTGCTATGTATGGACCACATTCCTTGCAAAATAACAGAAAACAAACAAAGAATGTGCATTCTACTGGGAAGGTATGACATGTACAAAGTTCAGTGAATAGAAGATATTTTGAGAAGAAAGACAGAATGGATAGCTAAAGGTATGAGGCAAGGCTTCACTGAGGATGTGACAACAGAAATGAAGTAAATAATTCTCAGAGGTAGAGAGGTGGGTTAGTGTTATATAGGAAGGGTGAGGCAGTTTGCAAATTTGAGGAGGTGAGCTATGGTATGCCAGTGGGAAAATAGTAGGACATTTTAGCTGAAATGAAACACAAAAAAGGGAGTTAGTATGAGTAAAGGTAGATTTGAACTAGATGGTGGAGAACCTTAAATGCTTAGTTTAGGAGTTTTTATTTTATTCTAAAGACAATAGGGGACCTTTTATGGCTTTTCAGGGCATGAAGTAGGAGGAATATATGGTTAGATTTGCATATTAGGAAGACTGGAAGCAAAGGAGATTAATTAGGAAACTACTGAAGCATTTCAACATAGATATGTTGAAGACTTGAGAGAAATGTGAACTGGTAAGTTAAAAAATTAATGATTAAAAGTCTTGTGTATTTTTCTGTGATGATGATTAAGTTTAAAGTTGTTTACTCTGCTTTTGAAATGCCTTAAAATGAGACAATTAGACACTGTCCTACTTATCCTTATTAATTATTGCTATGGGCATTGCAAAGTCAGAACAAGAAGTCTAAATTCCCATCTGTTCTGTGCCTACCTTGTTTTGTCTATTTTAAACACATATTTTATACTTGTGTTACAGTTTTAGGGATAGAGTATTTTAAATATTTATTTCCTCATTCTACTACCTGCATGCATGGTACAGAAGCACTGTTTTAGTGGGCAGATATGATTTGCGTAACTATTCTAAAGTTTGAGTAAGAAATGTTGTCATAGATATAATGGCACCATTTCAGTTCCCACTGAGGAAACACTCAAGAGATCTCAGAAATAAACATAGACATCTATGACAAGAATGGCTTAGATTCTGTAGGATGGGAGCCTGACTGAGGAGGACTTCTCCTCCATACATACACACACATGTGTGTAATATATACATGTATGTATGTATATGTATTATGAATAGGGGGTGGGGGCATGTGTAGGTATGTGAGTATATTCCTTAGCAACAAAAAATAAAAAAGAAAGAGAAAATGTTCAGCAAAAGTACATATACTTTTTTTATACATTCTGGGAAGATGGTGGAGTAGGTCAGAAATTTCCAGGCTCTCCAGATTTTTTCCACAAATGGACAGAACATCACCACAAAATGAATGTAGAACAGAAAAAAATAAAGGGGTAAAGCAATTGTCCTCTTAAGACGTCTTAAGAAGACCTCAGAAAAGACTCCAGGGCTGAAGTTTGATCTGAGTGAAGTGTTAGCATTTGTAGGCCAACTCCATTGAATCAACGAGCAGTGGACCCTGTGAGAAGCAGGCTAGGCCTCAAAAAATTTCACCTCAACTTTCACATGATTCACTGCCTCTAGAAATTTCACCTCAGGAACTTTCACCTCATGAATTTTACCTTACAAACTTTCATCTAAAGAACAGTAGAGGAGCCGCTAGGTGGTGCAGTGGATAGAGCACTGGCCCTAGAGTCAGGAGGACCTGAGTTCAAATCCGACCTCAGACACATAATACTCACGAGCTGAGTGACTCTGGGCAAGTCACTTAACCCCAATTGCCTCACCAAAAAAAAAAAAAAAAAAAAAAGAATGGTAGAGGTTGAGTGAGGGAAGATTGAGGGACCCCCCGCTGTTTCCAGAAGTCAGGCCTAGTGGTGCTGACCAGACATGATCCCAGACTCTGGCTATGGGTAACAAGAAGCAAACACAAGCCTAGTGAGTGTGGTACCACAGGGAGCAAGAACATTTTTGGAACAGCATGACTGGGGCTTAGGGGAGGAAGAAAAGAGTCCCTGAGGTTAAGCCCCTGCACAGAATTCAGAAAACAACAATATGAAGGACCTGAGGCCTAGGGCAACTTTACCCACAACTTGGAATTAAAACTTTATAATAATAATATTAAGCTGCTAAAAAAAAATAAGACAAATTAAAAATAGAAATGAATGAGCAAAGGAAAAAGAACCCGACCATTGATAGCTATTTTGGTTTAAAAGAAGATCTGGGTTCACATTCAGAGGCAGAAAGTGATGTTAAAAAAAAAAAAAGCCATTCCTACCCTAGAGAGTAATGTCAAATGGTCACAAGCCCAAAAAGAAATCTTGGAAGAACTTAAAAAGGAATTCAAATATCCAATGAGAGAAAATGAGGAAAAACTAGAAAAAAGTAAAAGCAACCCAAGAAAATTATGAAAAGAAAGTTAACCAATTTAATAAAAAGATACAAACTCTTAAGGAAGAAAATAACTCCTTGAAAATTAGAATTGGGCAAGTGGAATCAAATGATGCAATAAGACACTAAAATATAATAAAACTGGAGAAAATAGAAGAGAATCTGAAACATCTCACTAGAAAAACAACTGATCTACAGAACAGATCAAGGAGAAATAATATAAGAATTGTCAGACTACCTGAAAATTATGATAAAAAAAAGAATATTACAAGAAATTATTAAGGAAAATTGTCCTGAAGTTCTAGAACAAGAAAGTAAGGTAGAAATAGAAAAAAAAAAATCCACTGATAACAACCTGAAAGAGATTCTAGGAAGAAAACTTGCAGGAATGTCATATCCAAGTTAAAAAAATTCCCAGGGTAAAGAGAAACCGTTGCAAGCAACAAGGGGGGAAAAAAAACTATTTAAAACTGTTGGAAAAAAAATCAGGATTTCACAAGACATAGCAGCTTCTACACTAAAAGACCGTAGGTTTTGAAACATTATATTTTGAAGAGCAAAGGAGCTGAGGCTGCATTCAAGAATAACTTATCCAACAAAGTTAAGCATAATCCCGAAAGAAAAAAAAAATGGATATTTGATGAACTAAAAGACCTTCTGGTACTTGTAACAAAAAGACTAGAACTCAATGGAAAATTTGATATAAAAAAATTCAGAAAAAAATAAGGAAATCATTAAAGGCTAATTATAAGGCACTGATTAAGGTCAAACTATTTATTTATGATATATGAAAATGCTATTAATATTAGTAATTAATAGTATTCTTAAAACTGTTATTACCAAAGAGAGTTTGAAAGAAAGATTGAAGTTAGGGGCAGCTAGGTGGCGCAGTGGATAGAGCACCAACCTTGGATTCAGGAGGACCTGAGTTCAAATCTGCTCTCAGACACATAAGACTTACTAGCTGTGTGACCCTGGACAAGTCATTTAACCCCACTGCCAAGCCAAAAAAAAAGAGAAAGAAAGATTGAGGCTGAGTTGTATATGATGAGGTGATACTAAAAAACAAAATTGGGTAGGAAAAGGTTAAAAGGAGAAAGTATCTCATAAAAACAGGATGTAAAAGGAAGAACTAATAGAGAAGAAGCAGGTGGGGGAGGGCTGGTAATATTGGAACCTTACTCTTATCTGGGTTGAAGAGGAAACAAAATATACATCTGAAGATTTTTAGATCTCTAGATTGTATATAGTAATAGCAAGATTTTTAGATCTTTAGATAAGAGAGTAACGGGAGAAGATAAGGTAACAAGGATAGGGTGAAAAGAGAAGCTGAGAAGGAAAATAGTGAATAAATACAAGATGAAAAGAAATTCACAAATAATAATTATAACTTTGAATGTTAATGAGATGAACTCATCCATAAAACAGAAATGGTTAACAGAATGGATTAAAAATCAGAATCCAATAATATGTTATTTATAAGAAATATATTTAAAAATAAGAGATACACACAGAGTTAAAGTGGAGGGTTAGAATAAAATTTATTATGATTCAGCTGGTGCAAAAAAGGCAGGGGTAGCAATTATGATCTCAGACAAAGTTATGACTAAAATAGATCTAATTAAAAGATATAAACAAGGTAACTACATTTTGGTTAAAAGTACCATAGACAATAAAGCAATATCAATACTGAACTTATATACACCAAATACCATAACATCTAAATTTTTAAAAGAAAAATTAAATGAATTATAGGTGGAGATAGATAATAGTACTATAACAGTAGGAGACTGTAATATTCCCCTTGCAGAACTAGATAAATTTGGGGGGAAAAAAGAAGAAAGAAGTTAAGGAAATTAATATAATTTTAGATAAACTAGATATGATAGATATTTGGGAAAATATGAATGGAAATAGAAAGGAATACACATTTTTCTCAGTGGCTCATGGTGCCTTTACAAGGATTAACCATATATTAGTAGATAATAATTTTATAGTTAAAAGCAGAAATATTAAAAGTATTCTTTTCAGATCATAATACAATAAAAATTATATTTAATAAGGGACCAAGGAAACATACATTAAAAGCTAATTGCATATTAAGCAACCTAATCTTAAAGAGTGAGTAAGTTAAAGTGCAAATCATGGAAAAAAATAATAATTTCATTAAAGAGAAAGACAATATTGAGACAACATATCATAACCTCAGGGATACAGCAATAGCAGTGATTAGAGGAAAATTTATATATCCAAATCCTAACATCAATAAAATAGAGAAAGAACAGACTAATGAATTGGGAATGCAATTTTAAAAACTAGAAAAATAACACATTAAAAATCTCCAATTTAACACTAAATTATGAAGCCTACAAATTAAAAGTGAGATTAATAAAAATGAAAGTAAAAAAATGAATTAATAAATAAAACTAGGAGTTGGTTTTATGAAAAAACAAAATAGATGAACAATTGGTTAATTTGATTTTAAAAAAGAGAGAAGAAAACCAAATCACTAATATTAAAAAATGAAAAGGGTGAATATATCACCAATGAAGATGAAATAAAGCAATTATAAGGAGTTATTTTGCCAATAATATTGGCAAATTATATGCCAATAAATTTAACAATTTAAGTGAAATGAAAGAATATTTGCAAAAATGTAAATTGCCTAAGTTAGCAGAAGAGGAAATAGAATATCTAAATCAACCTATTTTAGAAAAAGAAATTGAACAGGGCATAAATGAGTTTCCTAAGAGAAATGCACCAGGACCAGATGTATTTACAAGTGAATGCTATCAACTATTTAATAATCAACTAATTCCAATATTAAATAAATTATTTGCAATAATAGGTAAAGAAGGGATTCTATCAAACTCTTTTTATGAAACAACTATGATGCTGATACCTAAATCAGGAGGAGTAAAAACAGAAAAAGAAAATTATAGACCAATTTCATTAATGAATATGGATGAAAAAATCCTAAATAAAATACTGGCTAAAAGATCACAACAATTTTATTACAAAATTTATACATTATGATTTAGTGGTATTTATACCAGGATTGCAGGGATGTTTTGACATAAGGAAAACCACTAACATAATTGATTACATCAATAATAAAAGTTTTTAAAAATCATATGATTATATCAATAGATGCATAAAAAGCTTTTGGTAAAGTTCAGCACTCATTTCTATTAAAAAGAACTCTTGAAAGTATTGGTACAAATGTATTTTTCCTTAAATTGATGAAAATCATTTATCTAAAACCATTAATGACAAATGTTGGAGAGGATGTTGACAAATTGGGACACCAATTCATTGTTGGTGGAATTGTAAAATGATCCATCCATTTTGGAGAACAATCTGGAATTATGCCCAAAGAGTTATTAAACAATCTGTACTCTTTGATCCAGCAATACCCCTATTTGGTCTATTTTCAAAGATGATTAGGGAAAAAGGAAAAGAACTCATATGCTCTAAAATGTTTATAGCGGCTCCCTTTATGGTGGCAAGGAACTGGAAATTTCAGGGATGCCCATCAATTGGGGAATAGTTGAACAAGTTGTGGTATATGATTGTGATGGAATACCAATGTGCTATAAGAAATTATGAGCTCAATGATTTTAGAAAAACATGGAAAGATTTGCATGAAATAATCAAGAGTGGAATGAGTAGAACCAAAAGATTGTTGTATATAGTAATAGCAATATTGTCTTAAGAATGACTTTGAGCAAATAAGTTCTTTTGTCTGTTATAAATGCCCAAATTTACTATAAAAGACATATGAAGAAAGATGCTATTTGCATCTGGAGAAAAAACTGATAAATAGAAGTATGTATAGAATAATTTTACACATGCACACACACACACACACACACACACACCTATTTGTGTCTTATGGTAGCCATCTCTGGACAGGGGGAAAGGAAGAAAAAATTTACATGATAATTTTGTAGTATATTTGCAAAAAATAGCAAGTTGTGTATAGCAGATTTGCAGTTTCATGTACAATCGTCTTTTTATTGTACTATGTTATGAGATGCTTGTTTTATTTCATAAATTAAAACATATTTTAAAGTACATATACATTCATACACACACGCGCACGTGCACGCACACACACACACACACACGTGGACATGTACCTTTGTCAAAATTCTTCTCTTTCTTTTTTCTTCATTGCTGGGGAGGGGAAAATGAAGATGATATTAAAAAAAAAGACATTAATAAAAGTTTTAAAACCATTTGCATAATTACTCAACTGTCCCTGAGAACTCTGTCCTAGCCCCTCATCCCCTCCCTCATACATACATGTAGATATATACATATGTGTTCAATCATCATTTCTTTTTCAGATGACTCCCAAATCTACAAATCTTAACTTAATATCTCTCCTTATCTCCAGGCCCACATCAACCATTTACCATGGGATATCTCCATCTCAATGTCCTAAAGACATCCAAAAATCAGAACCTAGGAGTGTGCTGGAGCCAGCTCAAATCAGCTCTCCGTTTGTTTGTTAATTTTTGATTGTTCAATTTTCAACATGTATATTTATACCTGGGAAATCAATGAATATTACAAATTAAGGCTTGATTTTTTTTTTGCTGATTTACTTGGCCTGATAAGGTGATGGAAAAATATTTAAAATGAAGATTAAAGTTAAAAGTATATGTACATATGTATGTATGTATATATATATAGTGGAATAGTATATGGATATATGGATATATACATATTTAAATATTTAAAATGAAGATTATATGTAGAAAAAATTTAAAATGCAGATTAAACTTAAAAGTGTGTCAGGGCATGCATGTGCATGAGTGTGCATTTGTATGTATATGTGTGTGTGTGTGTGTGTGTGTGTGTGTGTGTGTATTCAGGAAGTCAGTTGTTAAACATTTTCCAGCATACATTTGAACATACCCCAGACAGAACATATCTTTTCCCCCAAACCATCCTTTTTCCTGACTACCTTATTTTTATAGAGGTCACCCTTCTCCTTGCCTCTTCACTTGAAGTTACCATCCTATACTAGCTCCTCGTCATCTGTTGCCTATACTACTGAATTTACCTCCTACATAGCTTCACTTCCTCCAATTTCTCCCTTCTTCAAACCACCATTCACACAACTATGAAGCTGATACTCCTACAGCACAGATTTGAACATGCTACTTCCCATTCAGAAGCCTAGGTAGCTCCTTATTGCCTCTAGAGTAAAACAAAGTATCAAACATGAGTCCATCCTATCTTTCCAGACTGATTTCACATTTTCCCCCCTTATACACTCTATGTTAATGCAAAGCTGGCCTACTTGCTGTTCCTTATACACATTTGGGCTAGCTAGATGGCTTAGTGGATAGAGTGTTGGGCTTGGAGCCATACTACTAGGTGTTGGGATTGTTCTTTTGTTAAGTGCAGCTTGATACAGCAACACAGATACCTTGGTATTTCCTAGACATGAGATAGAATTTGTGTCGTAAACAAAGATTTGCTAGAAAATCCACACTGTCTTTCTTTCTGAAGCCCTAAAATCTTATCAACCCCAGAGTTTTGAAACACTAGCCTAACAAGGTTATAAATTTCCACATAATCCTGATAACCTAAGTCACCTTTGACCAACTTATGACAGCTTTCATCTTAGTTCTAATCTTCATTGATCCTAATAACCTGTGACAATTTATATTTGAGGTATATGCCTTTTGCTGGGCAATAGTGTTTATCTACTTTTAGAGCCAGGGGCCTCTTATGACTCTGTATACCATTCGAAGGCAGTTTTGATCCCTTCAGACTTTCCCTGGTAGTTGTCTACTGCTAGCATAGATGTGTGGGGAAGGAACTGTAAAGGTAAAAATTGGAATACAACTAAAATACTTAGAAAACCAGTAAACTAAAAATTTCTACTTAATATCAAAATAGAAATACTAAAAATCAAAGTAAAGATGAATAAATTAGTAGCCTACTAAGACATATACAAAAACTATATGAACATAATTACAAAATACTTTTTTACGTAGATTTAAATAATTGGAAAAATATTAATTGCTCATGGGTAGGCTGAGCCAATATAATAAAAATTAAATACTATCTAAATTAATTTACTTATTCAGTGCCACATCAAGAAATTACTGAAAGATTACTTTATAGAAGTAAAAAAAAATAAAATTCATCTGGAAGAACAGAAGGTAAAGAATGCCAAAGGAAGCAATGAAAAAAATGGGAAAGAAGGAAACCTATTAATACCTGATCTCAAACTATACTAAAAAGCTATAATCATCTAACCAATTTGGTTCTTGGTAAGAAATAAAGTGGCTGACTAGTGGAACATATTTGGTATACCATAAAGAAAACCAAATGAACACATTAATAATAATAAACTCAAAGATGCCAGCTATTGGTTTAAGAATTTACTATTCAATAAAACTGTTGGGAAAACTTAAGTGTAGTCCAGCAGAAACTGGATATAGACCAACATCTCACACTATATACCACAATAATCTTAAAATAGGTATGTGATTTAGTAACAAAGGTTGACATCATTAACAAATAAGTGGGGCATGGAAAAAATTATCTATCAAATTTATGAATAAGGAAGAGTTCATGACCAAGATACCTCACAAGAGCTAAAATGAATAATTTGATTATGTGAAATTTTAAAAGTTTTTACACAAACAAAACAAATATAGCTAAAATTAGAAGAAAAACAGGAAATGAGAATTTTTTATATGTTTCTATGAAAAACATCTCATTTCTAATACATATATATACATATATATGGAATGGAGTAAAATTTACAAGAAAAAGAGCCATTCCCTAATTAACAAATCATCAAATATGAATAGGCAGTTTTCCAGAGAAGAAATCCAAGTTATAAATAGCTACATAAAAATGCTCTAAATCACTAACAACCAGGGAAATGTAAATTAAAACAACTCTGAGGTATGACTTCATAACCATCAAATTGGTTAAGATGGCAAGGAAGGAAAATGGCAAATGCTGAAGGGGATATAGGAAATCCAGTATGTTAATGTACTATTGTAGGAGCTATGGAGTCCAAGCATTCTGGAAAGGAACTTGAAACTATGCTGAAAAATCTGTTAAATTGTATGTTCCCTTTTATCCAGTGATATCACTGATCTCTAAGAAATCAAAGAAAACAAAAAGGATCCAAATATACAAAAATGTTTAAAGACACTCTTTTTGTGCTGAAAATTAAGGGAATGACCATCATTTGGGTAATGGCTGAACAAGTTTTGATATTTGAATATGATAGAATACTGTTGTGTTGTTATTCAGTCATTTCTAGTCATGACTGATTCTTCAGGAGCTCATTTGGAGTTTTCTTGGCAAAGATACTGGAATGGTTTGCCATTTCTATCTCCAGCTCATTTTACAGATGAGAAAACTAAGGCAAAAAGGGTCAAGTGACTTTAACTCGGGCCTTCCTGACTCCAGTGCTAATGCTCTATCTACTGTGCCACCTAGCTGCCCTACATGGGCAATATAGTAACAGTATCTATCATGGCATAAGAAATGATGAAAGGATGATTTCACAAAAACCTGGGAAGATTTGTATGAACTGCTACAGAGTAAACTGAGTAGAACCAGGAGAATAATTTTTACCTTAGATCAACGAAATAATCAACCGCTATTCCAAGAACTCATGATGAAATATGCTGTCCACTTCCATATAGAAAGCTGATGGACTCCCCAATTGATAAATGGTCAAAAGATTTTTAATATATTTTTAATATATTTTTCTTCTCTTTCCTTCTCTGTTTTGAACATGGGCTACTTGAAAATTTGTTGTCTGTGACTATACGTATTTGCAACACTTTTTTATGACTTCTTGGTGGTTAAGGAAAGGGGAGTAAGGAGGGAGAGAATTTGGAACTGAAAATGAAATTGACTTTGAAAAAAATAATTATAGCATAGAAGTTACTTGCTCCTTCCATGTTTGATAAAATTCACTTTCAAATCCATACGAATGAGAAAATTTTGTTTCCTTTGAGAGTTTTTTTCATGTTCTGATTTCATAGATTCTCTATTTCCAATTATTGTTAATCTGGATATTTTATATATTTCATTACTATTCATTTATTACAATTATATTCTCAGTTTTGTTGTGATGTAATTATCTATAGTAAAGTCTTATAATTAAATTTTTTTCTCTCCATTGATGGTTAATCCCTTTCTTCATTTCAGTGTTTAGTGGCCTAATTCCCCAACATCCCCTCTATTTTCCTTTTCTGCCCTATTATTCAATAGGAGAGGTGAGGGATGGTATCTCAGAATTGTTTTAATTTGCATTTCTCTAATCAATAGTGATGTAGAGCAATTTTATGTGACTATAGATAGCTGTGATTACTTTGTCTGAAAACTGCCTGTTCTTATCTTTTGACCATTTATCAATTGGGGAATGGCTCTTATTTTTTTTTTATAAATTTGACTCAGTCCTCTATATATTTGAGAAATATGGCCTTTATCAGAGATTTGCTGTAAATAAGATTACTAACTTTGTATTTCCCTCCATCCTATTTCCTTCTCTATCTATCCTACCCTCTCCTTTTACCTTGTCCATCCTCAGAAGTGTTTTGCTTCTGACAACTGCCTTCCCCAACCTGCCCTTTTTTCTATCAGTTCCCCCTTTCTCTTATCCTCATCACCTCCTACTTTCCTTATAGGGTAAGATAGATTTCAATACCCAACTGAGTGTGTATGTTATTCTCTCTTTGAGCCAATTCTGATGAAAGTAAGGTTCAAGGGCTCCTGCTCACCTCCCCCATTTTCACCTCCACTGTAAAAGTTCATTCATGCCTTTTGATAATTCTCCCATTCTTCCTCTCCATTCCCTTTCTCCAAGTACATCCATTGCCCTTTCATTTTTTAAATCATCCCATCAAATTCAACTCACACCTGTGCCTTCTGACTGTGTATATTTATTCCAACTGCCCTAATAATAATCGAGTACTTAAGAAGTTACAAGTATCATCTTCTCATGTAGGAATGTAAATAGTTTAACCTTATTGAATCCCTTATGACTTCTTTTTCCTGTTCACTTTTTTATGATTCTTTTGCATCTTATATTTGAAAATCAAATTTTCTGATCAGCTTTGGTCTTTTCATTATGAATGTTTGAAAGCCCTCTATTTCAACAAATATCCATTTTCTCACCCCCTGAAGGATTAAACTTAGTTTTTGCTCTCTAGGTGATTCAGGGTTGTAATCCTAACTCCTTTGCCTCCAGAATGTCATATTGCAAGCCCTCTGGTCTTTTTTAGTGTAGAAGCTGATAAATCCTGATTGTGTTCTGCAATGTTTAAATTGTTTCTTCCTGGCTGCTTGCAATATTTTCTTCTTGATTTGGGAGCTCTGGGATTTGGCTATTATATTCTTGGACTATTCTGTTTTTGAAGGTGCCATTTTCTTCTATATTTCTTTGTGCCTCCTTTACCAAGCTGCTGACTTTTTTTTTCATGATTTTCTTGCATCACTGTCATTTTTTTCCCCAATTTTTCCTCTACCTCTCTTATTTGATTTTTAAACTCCTTTTTGAGCTCTTCTAGGAATTCTTTTTGGGCCTGAGACTAATTCACATTTTTCTTTGAGGCTTTGAATATAACAGCTTTTAGTTTATTGTCTTCTGAGTTTGTGTTTTGATCTTCCCTGTCACTACAGTAACTTTCAATGGTCAGGATCTTTGTTGTTGTTGTTTGCTCATTTTTCCAGCCTATTTCTTGACTTTCAGCTTTATATGAAAGTTGGGCTCTGTTCCTGGATTGGAAGGGGCAATGTTCCAGGCTTCAAGTTTTGTGCAGCTATTTTCAAAATTAGTTTTGGAAGCTTTTTAAGCTTTCAGTTCTTCCAAGGTGATATGATCTAAGGAGAGGTATTTACTTCTCTCCTGTCCTGTGTTCTGGTCTGAGAGCAACCACAAGCACTCTTCTTTCCTCACTGGAACTGTGACCAGGGTCCCTGCTTCTCTGCAACTTCAAGCTCTGGTTTGCTAGTGCTCTTCCTCACCATAGGGCTGTGACCCAGGACTATGACATGGATACGAGCATAAGCAATATAACTGAGTGCTGCCCCCAGTGCCAGCAAATGGGCCCTTGTAATCTGTTTCTGACCATTTATCCAACCCCTTACCATCTGTAGGCTGAGAGCTCTGGAACTAGTGGCTGCCTCTTCTGATTCAGTTGCCCCTAAGGTCTGCTGCTGGTTTCCTATGGCACAGGCTGTACTGGTACAACCTGAGCTGGACTGTGCTCCACTCTCACCCTAGTCTGATAGACCTTTCCTACTGACCTTATTAGTTGCCTTGAGATAGAAAATTGTTTCACCCCATTGTTTGTAGACTTGGCCACCCCAGAATTCATTTTGAGGCATTATTTAAAGTTGTTTGGAGGAGAAATTGGGAGCACTTAGGTAGGTTCCTGACTTTTCTCTGCCATTGTGGCTCCACCCCTCCAAATTCAAATTTTTAAAAATCCCTTTCACAATGATAATTAATAATCCTGAGAATTCCCACCTGGAGTTTACTATGTTATCTATTTTTTCCTAGCAAGTTGCAATTTATTTTCTTTGACATAGTAGCTCTGAAGCTTGGAAACCTCATTTCTTGGTAAGTTAAACCTGAGATTCCTTTCTACTGGCATCTTGTGGATTCTGATAATTTCTACTTAGTCTTCTGGTTTAGCACTTCCAAACCTTTTCTTTTATGATTTCTTTAAACATGATATTCAAAATTTTGTTTCATCACGTTTTGTTTTGTTTTGTTTTGTTTTTTTCTGGAAACCCAATGACTTGTCAGTTATCTAAAATCTGTTAACTTCAGGTCAACTTTTTTTAAGTATAGATGTCACATACATTCTTCTAATTCGACTGTTGTTGGACTTTGCCCTAATTTTTCATGTCAGTTCATTCTTAATGTTGTATGTTCAATTTTTAATTTGTCCAATTTATTTTAGTTATTTAATTTGTATCTTATGTTCTAATATCAGTTCACCTTTTCAGTTTTTATTGAATTCTAATTTCACCTTGTAATTTCTTTTGCAATTTTATTAAAGTTTTAAACCATTCCTAGAGTTCTTCTGTACATTTCATTGTATTTTCTGCAATACCAATTTTAGTTCTTTTTTATTAATTTATTTTGATTTAATAATAATCACTACTATAAGCTTTTGAATTTTAAATTTTTCTCTCCCTTCCTCCATACGTCCCTCCCCAAGATGGCATGCAATATGATATAGACTATATATATACATTCCTATTAAACATATTTTCACATTAGTCACGTTGTAAGGAAGAATTAGAACCAATAGAAAGAATCACAAGAAAGAGGACACAAAACAAAACAGAAGAAAACAAAAAGGAAATAGTACGCTTCAATCTGCATTCAAATTCCATAATTCTTTCTTTGGGCGTGGATAGTATTTTCCATCTTGGGACTTTTGGAAACATCTTAGATCCTTGCATTGCTGAGAAGAGCCAAGTCTATCAAAGTCAGTCATCACACAATGTGGCTGTTACTATGTACAACATTCTCTTGGCTCTGCTCACTTTACTCACTATCAGTCCATACAAGTCTTTCCAGGTTTTTCTGAAGTCTACTTGCATATCATTTCTTATAGCACAAAAGTATTCCATTACATTGATATACCACAATTTGTTCAGCCATTCCCCAATTGATTGGCGTCCCTTCAATTTCCAGTTCTTTGCCACCACGAAAAGAGCTATTATAAATATTTTTGTACATGTGGGTCCTTTTCCCATTTGTATTATCTCTTTGGGATACAGCCCTAGAAGTGGTATTGCTGGGTTAAAGGGTATGCACATTTTTATAGCCCTTTGGGCATAGTTCCAAATTGCTCTCCAAAATGGTTGGATCATTTCACAACTCCACCAACAATGCATTAGTGTTCCAATTTACTCACATCTTCTCCAACACTCATCATTTTCCTGTTTTATCATGTTGTCCAATCTGATAGGTGTGATGTGATACCTCAGAGTTGTTTTGATTTGTATTTCTCTAATCAATAGTGATTTAGAGCATTTTTTCATATGACTATAGATGACTTTAATTTCTTCATCTGAAAACTGCCTCTTTATATCCTTTGACCATTTATCAGTTGAGGAACTAATTTTAGTTCTTGTGGAAATATCTTCTTCTTATAGAAATTTCTTCTGGCATACTTCCACCCCATAATACTTATTAATTATATTAGGAACCATTCTTTGTGTACTGATTTCTATAGCCTTTCCTGTGGAGATTTCCTTGAGGAGAACCTATGGATTTATTCTTTTCCCTTTATTTATTTGCTGTTTTTCTTTTACTTAATTTATTTACAGCTAGTCTCCTGGAATAATGGGCACTTCAGTGTGTAAAAATCCTTTGCTCAGATATCTTAAGTTCTTTACCTGAATATAGAGGTCTGAACTTCAGGATAGTGGCATAAGTCTAGAGCACCTATCCTGGACCCTAGTTTAAATGTGCTTCACCGGAGGGAAACATTTTCTTATCTACAGGCTCAAGTATGAGGCCTTTCTATATTCATTATTATGCATGGTAAACATTTTCTTTGATCCATTCTTTGTTAACGCAATGCTTGCGAGGAAAATAAGGACCTACATGATAACTAAGAATAATCTAAATGTACATACTGTCTGTGCTACTCTGAGTTTGGTATAAGCCAAACTTTGTATTCCTACAAATTATTGAGAATCTTCAAATATTAAAATTTATTAAATCTTACACTACAAAAGGAATCAAAATGAATAATTAACATATTTTTCATTAAGAACCTATTTTTAAATTTACAGATTCCTGGAGAACAATTCCAATTAAAGGACATTTCATTTCACTTTCTGCTTGATTTTGATGTTTTGTATTTCAGGTAAAAGAACAGGATGCCTTAAATTCAGTGATCTGAGTTTAGGAGATGCCTTCATTGATTTGTTTAAGCCAAGACTAAAATCAACAATGATAATGTATACAAAACCACTCACTAATTGTGGGGAACCTGTATTTGGACAGAATTATATACTCAACACTAATTTCAACATAACTAAGAAAACTGTCTGGATTATTCATGGATACAGACCAACAGGCTCACCCCCAAGCTGGCTTTCCACCTTTCTTGAACGTTTGCTGAAAAAAGAAGATGTGAATGTAATTGTAGTAGATTGGAACTGGGGTGCTACAACTTTGATTTATCAAAGAGCTGTTCAAAACACCAGAAAAGTTGCCGTATTTTTAAAGGAACATATTGATAAAATGTTGGTAAGTTTGGCATTTGGAATGCATGACACACATTATAAAATTTGATGGCATTTGTAACTATATATGTGTATATTATGTGAAAAAGCAATGAAGTCATCACAACTACGTATAAATTTTTCATGCCCAAAAAATTTGGAGATGAATACACTGCTTGTACACAACAGACTGAGAAGCTCAATCTCTCTAAAAGCATAATCATATATGAAACTCTGAATTGGGTCCCAGGGATGGACTAAAATAAATTTGCATTTAAAATCCTATATTTGTAATGCTGAAATAATAATTTAAAAATTTAACAGCCTTCTTTCTAGGAGTTCATTCTCTTCTTATTGTTAAATCTTATGTTCTTATGATGTGTGTATTTGTGTTAATTTCATTTAATGTACTAGGTTAACATCATGCTTCTTGAGGGTAGAAGAGTCATAATTTGTAATGTTTTAAAATAATTCTGAATTACATTTACATAGTATTTTGTAGTGCCTGTTTGTAGTGCAGGGAGAACTGTGAATAAAGAAATTTTACATGGATCTGAAATACTGTGGGTCTTGTTTACAATATTCTCAGACAGGGAGGCAGAAATGAAAATTCTCATATAGATAATGAAGCCCTGATTCATGCCATGCAGGTCATAAGCTACACTGAACAGTTAACATGAGGGTGGTATCAAGCTCTGTTGTTGTTGTTGTTGTTGTTGTTGTTGTTGTTGTTGTTGTTGTTGTTGTTGTTCCATTTGTCTTTCATTCTCAAAGAGGACCATGACATCAGGGAGAGGATGACATGACTTGCAATTCACTTTGATTTGAGTGAGGGAGGGATGTGCAAGGTCACCAGCCTCACTTTCTCCTCCAGAGTCACCTGGATCCAGGGGCCAGATATTCATCAGGATGACTGGAGATGGCCCAGGATGCAATGGAAGACCCTGGCCCTTTTAAGTTAAGGTCTTTTCAGGTTCAAGCAGGAAGGAACCAAAAGAGATCTACCCTTAAAGGCTTGGGTTCAAGCAACATTGTTGGTTAAGCTTCATTCAACTCCATACCCTTTTAGCAAAGCGCTTTGTTCTTCCAGATATAAGCCAAGGAACAGTTCCCTCTTCATTTCTCATGGAGAGAAAGAAAGAGGAGAACCCTGAGAAGAAGAAAGAAGCTGAGCACAGAAAGGAAGACAAGCCAGTAGAGCTTTGGAGAATAGCTATGGGAAAAGTATAGTCTTTTCCATACTGGGATTACTTATCCTCAGCATTTGAAATCTGGGGAAACATTGTGTTGTAGTGTAACATGGTTATTCTTGCCCTTCTCTCTGATGACCTAGTCACATACATTTTATTCTTCTTTGGGTTCTCTTATACCCTACAGAATTTGGGGAGTCTCTCTTTCCTACCATTGGCTTGAGTCACCAAAGATTGATTTATTTCAAAGACAGAACAAGAAGAAATTCACCAACTCCCCCCTCCCACACAATCCTTCCTAATAGCACCTCAGCCTCTGGGGAACTGAGGGGAATTAGACACAGTTTAGCTCAGTTCCTACATACACAGTTTTAGTCCAAAGCCCAGTTGGGCTAATGTCCCAGACCCTTGCTGTTTGAGATTTCTCTGCTGAGTTGAATGCAATACAGGCTTGAATTTCTAGACTCTTGGATTCCATGGTTTAATATCCTGGGTCAGAGGTTCAGCTCTCTACATCTAGAATAGAAAAATATGAAGGAAAAAAAAATCAAAGCCCCAGGCTTTTTTCTTGGGGCCACCTAGGCCAAGGTGGGGAACTAGTTGGAGAGGTGACCCTCAGGGCCCTTCTCTCTTATCTTACAGACTCATCAGTTGGTAAGTGGAGTCCTTCACCCTCAGACACAAATGCAGGAAAAGTATGATGGTGCTCATTCAGTCAGTTTTAAAGATATAGACATTTCTGTCCACATAACCAAAGGAATAAGGCTGCTTCCAAACATGTGATAAGGCAAAAAAACAATGTCTATCCATATTCCAGTCCCCTAATGTACCTGAAGCAGGTTCTCTAGCATTTTCTACATAAGTGACATTATCCTAAGTTATATAGGCCTGCACCAAGCCCCATTACACTCCCCCTAGTTTGCAAAACTTACCATTGCAGTCAAACAGAAAAGCGTGCATTTTTAATACATTGTCCACATCCCTAATCCAGAATAGTCATCTGGGATCACTGGAGAGGTATAAATATCATCCTTTTCCTTGTAGAGGAAAGAGTCTCAAAACAGTCAATGTAGCATGATCTTACAGATGAAGTCACATAACCTTAATCTCATATATACAGGCAGAAATGACACATCCCCAAATACAAAGTTTTGCAGACTCATTGGAAAGGAGTCATTTCAAAAAGTTTGCCAAGATTATTGCTTGCTTGGTACTCAATATATACATTATTTGGTGCTCAAATGGCCTTCCTCAACCATCAAGCAAAAAAAAAAAAATGATGGTGTTGGGAAAAAAAAAGCAAAGGAAAAGAAAATTGGCTTCCTGCGTCAGATGGAAACTTGGTTCATACAAACCTTTACAGACCACGTGGAAGTCTCCACATAGGAATTTAGAACCTAATTAAGGGATTCAACCTAGCCAAACTTTATTCCCTTTCAAACCCTTCTCCTGTTTTTCTGGACTTCAAAATTAAACCTCTGCTGATACATCATCTTGAAACTTCCCTCAGCACCTGGGGCCTTCTTCCCATGGGGTATCCAATGACCCATCTGGTCTTCTTACCCCTCCTCACCCCTTTCTTCCATTGATGAGTTGTTATACCAATTATTGAGGGAGTTTCTGACCTCAACAATGTGATACAGCATTAAACCAAGGTCTCAGATATCCATATCTACTCCTGCCATCTTCAGAATCCATTTGTACCCAGGTGGGTACTGAAGCTGGCCTGTTCTTAACCTCAACTTTTACCACTGTCTTGATGCCAGTTGGGTGGGGTTCTGCCCAGAAGGTGAGATCTAATAATTCCCAAAGTGGTTTGGTTATAGATCAAATCTATAAAACCCAATAATTTTAGGAATTTCATTATCTCCCTTGCAGACATTTATTAGAGAACCAGTTGCAATGGGAGCTCAGCTTTATGGAATTATATGTGTGTAAATAGCTATCTTAACCACCTAAAAATGGATCCTCCCATCTGCAGCTTCTAACTGATTTAACTGGTTTTGCAAAAGTAAGTCTTCTTTGAATTTCCTTATCATATGCATCTCTGCCATTAGGAGGGGTGCTGCCATAGCTCCATGATACCATGCCATCATTGTCCATTGTTCTAGTAATTCATTGGGTTTCTGTTTAAATTTCTCCTGCAATGGTGGTAAAAATCTATCCATTTTATATGTTTCTAATGGAAGAAGTCATGCATACCCTGGAATGTAGTATTAGGGTAAGCCCAAAGTCTCTTCATTCCTACTTCCATTCTTTTTCCTTAATAGTCCTAATCTTTGTGAAATTCAACACATTTTCCAGCAGAGTCTCTGGGTTGTAGACACCAGTGCTGCAAGCAACATTTACTTACCACATACTATCTCTACCCTTCTTGACTTCTTTTGGTTGTGCTGTCAATAAGTCCATGAGCTTCTCCTCTGCCTTGAGTGGATGATGCTTAAAAATCAAGAGCTTTGTTCTTAATTGCTGGTATCTAATATGCCCACTTGAGTTCCAATTTTATTAAGCTCTTGATCCAGTCTTTCTAAGACCATTATTATAAGCACAGAATATTCTCTCTGGCAGTGTCTTTATTCTCCATGCCAACCTCTTTTATCATCCCCTAGAGCTAATTCCTTTGGGTCATTGGTACTCTCTATTCCCTTGACAGAGCTCCCTATGTACCCAAAATAATATGGGAAGTTCACTCAAGCAGATGAAGACCATAGGGTGTGAGTAACTGTGTGATAGTCAAGAAATAAAGGATCTGTGTTATATGGTACGAGACAAGCTGAGTCCATGAAAGCACATATGAGTTCTTCCCCACTAGAGTTTTGTGACTTATTTACACAACTGTTCTCAATTGCATAGCACAGTAGATAGAGTACTGGATTTGAAAGCAGAAAGATTCATCTTTATGAATTCAAATCTGGCCTCAGATACTTATTGCTGTGCGACCTTGGGCAAGTTACTTAACCCAGTTTCCTCAGTTCCTCATCTATAAAATGAACTGGAGAAACAAATGGCAAACCACTTCAGTATCTTTTCCAAGAAAACCCCAAATGGGGTCACAAGGAGTGGGAAACAACTCAACAACAACAAATCTCATTTTATATCTCCAAATAAACTTGGATCCTGTCCAGATTTTTGTGACCTTAGTTCAATTTTGCATATTTCCTTGTGTTCTATAGCTAACTACAAGAAGCCTAAAAATAGGTACATTTTTTGTTTATCTTGGATCCTAATTTAAAATAAAAAAATTCTGCTAATGTCAAAATTTTTGTTGCTTTTTTTTACACTAGATTGCAAGCAAAAACTTGACAGAGTCATAATGGAGATAATGCAAAGGAAAGGAGAAGATGATTTGGGTACAAGTTATTTGAAAGTATTTAAAGAAAGGCAGTAGTTCTAAAATGATGTTTAACATCTTTTTTATCTTTTCTTATATATTATTTTAATAAATTTAAATTAATAATTATCTTAAGCATTCATTTTTTTTAAATTTTGAGTTCTAAATTTTCTCCTTCCCTCTAGACCCTCTCCCACTGATTGGGAAGGCAAGCAATATGATTTATACATGTGAAATCATACAAAATACATTTCCATATTAGCCTTGTTGAAAAAAAAACAGGAAAAATAAAGAAAGTAAAAAACAGCATACTTCAATCTGCACTCAGAGGTCATTAGTTCTCTTGCTACAGCTGGATAGTATTTGGATCATGGGTCCTTTGGAATTTTCTTGAATCACATTTATCAAAGTAGCTAAGTCTTTCCTTGTTTATTATCATTGTTGTTACTGTGTATAAAGTTTTCATGGTTCTGCTCACTTCATGTTGGTTCAACATACAGGTCTTCCCATGTTTTTCTGAAACCACCCCCCTCATCATTTCTTATGGCACAGTAGTATTCCATACAATTATATAATACAATTTGTTCAGTCATTACCAATAATTTTCAATTTTTTTTGCCACCACAAAAAGAAATGATATGAATGTTTTTGTACATATAGGTCCTTTTCCATTTTCTTATATCTCTTTGGAGTACAGACCTAGTAGTGGTATTATCAGGTCAAAGGGTGTGCTGTTTTATAGCCTTTTGAATATAGTTCCAAGTGTTCTGAAGAATGATTGAACCAGTTCACAATTCCACCAATATTACATTAATGTAGCTATTTTCCACAGCCCCTCCAGCATTTGTAAATTTCCTTTCCTATCATGTTAGCCAATCTGATAGGTTTGAGGTGGTACTTAAGAGTTGGTTTAATCTGCATTTCTTTAATTATTAGTCACTAGGAGAGCATTTTATCATATGACTATTGAAATCTTTGATTTCTTCTTCTTAAAATGCCCTGTTCATATTCTTTGACCATTTATTAGGAAATGGCTCCATATATACATACATACATATGCATATGTATATATATATTTTATATATATATGTGTGTGTGTGTGTGTGTGTGTGTAATTGATTCAATTCCCTCTATACTTGAGAAATGAGGCCTTGATCATAGATACTTGCTAAAAAAAATTCACCAGTGCCTGATTTCTTTTTAATTTTGACTGGGTTGATTTTGTTTTTGCAAAACTTTCTAAATTTCATATAATAAAAATTATCCATTTTACTTCCTATGCTCTTCACTATCTCTTGTTTGGCCATAAATTCTTGACTCATTCTAGATCAGACAGGTAAAATTTTCCATGGTCACCTACTTTGCTTATGATGCTACCCTTTGTGTCTAAATTATGTGCCCATTGTATCTTTATCTTAGTATATGATGTGAGATCTTGGTCTCTGCCTGATTGCTTTCCAGATTTCCCAGAATCTTTTTGTCATATAGTGAGTTCTTGCCCCTGAAGCTTGCATCTTTGTGTTTATCAAACACTAAATTACTATGTTCATTTATTACTATATATTGTGTACCCAATCTATTCCCCTGATCCCCCTATTTCTTGGATAGTATCATATTATTTTTGATGATTATTGCTTTATAATATAGTTTGAAATCTGCTACTACTAGGCCTCCTTCCTTCACTTACCCCCCCCCCACTGATTTCCTTAATATTCTTAAGTGTTTGTTATTATTTTTTCTAGCTCTAAAAATAATTCTTTGGAAGTTTGGTTGTTATGGTATCAAAACCATATTTGTGTTATAGAAGGAATTTGGTAGGACTCCTTCTTTACTTATTTTTTCAAATAGTTTACATTGTATTAGAATTGTTTTTAAAATGTTTGGTGGAATTCATTTGTAAATCCATCGGGTCCTGAGCTTTTTTCCCCTTATGAAGCTCACTTATATATTTGAGGTTTGTTTTTTTTCTTTATGAAGCTCACATATTTTTTCAATTTCTTTTTGTAAGATAGAGTTATTTAAGTATTCTATTTCCTCTTCTGTTCATCTAAGCAGTTGATATTTTTGTAAATATTAATCAGTTTCACTCAGATTGTCAGTTTTATTAGCATATTATTGGGCAAGATAGCTCCTAATAATTTCTTTAATTTCATTTTCATTGGTGATACATTTACCCTTTTCATTTTTCATCCCAGTAATTTGGTTATCTCTCTTTTCTTAAATCAAATTAACCAATGGTTTATCTAATAATCTTCCCCAAAAATCCAGGTCCTAGTTTTATTAGTTCATTGCTATTTTTTTACTTTCATTTAATCTTTCTTTTGATTTTTCAGTATTTCTATTTTAGTGCATTAATTGAGGATTTTTAATTTGTTCTTTTGCTAGTTTTTTTAGTTGCATGCCAATTCATTGATCTGTTCTTTCTCTCTTTTTTATTGATGTAAGTATTTAGAGATATAAATGTTCCTGTAAGTGCTGCTTTGACTGCATCCACAAATTTTAGTGTGTTATCCCATTGTTACCATTATCTTTAATGAATTTTTTATTGTTTCTGTGATTTTTTTATCTACTTCTTTAGAATTAGATTATTTAGTTTCCCATTAATTTTTAATCTATGCATCCATAGTCCTCTATTAAATATAATCTTATTGCATTATGTTTAGAAAAAGGTGCATCTAATGTTTCTACTTTTCTGCAATTGTTTATAAGATTTTTATACACTAAAAATGGTGAGTTGCTGTGAAGGGACCATGTACAGCTGAGAAAAAGTATACTTTGTTCTATTCCCATTCAATTTTCTCCAGATGTTTGTCATATCTAACTTTTCTAAAATATTCATCTCTTTAACTTCTTTCTTATTTGTTTTATGACTAAATTTATCTAGCTCTGACAGGGGAAAGTCAAGGTACACTACTAGTACAGTTGTACTATCTATTTTCCTCAATAACTCATTTAACTTTTCCTTTAAGAATGTGGATGCTATGCCATTTGGTGCCTCTGTTTAATATTAATATTATTTCATTGTCTGTGGTACCTTATGGCAAAATATAGTTTCTCTGATTATCTCCATTAATTGGGTCTATTTTTGCTTTTGCTTTGTCTGAGATCATGATTGCTAACCCTACTTTTTTTTTTAATAAGGTGAAGCATAATAGATTCTGTTCTAGCCCCTTATTTTAAATTGGAGTGTGTCTTTCTGTTTCAAGTGTGTCTCTTATAAACAACGTATTGGTGGATTCTGGATTGATTTTATTCCATTCTGCTATCTGCTTCCATTTTATGATAATCTTATCTCATTCACATTCCCAGTTTGATTAACTGTGTATTTCCTTCCATTTTATTTTCTTTTGTTTATCCTTCTCTCTTTCTTTACTCTGTCCATCCTCAAAAGTCTGTTTTGATCTGACCACTGCCTTCCTTAATCTACCTTCCCTCTTATCACTACTCCTTCTTTTCTTTTGTCCCCATCTACTACTACTTCTCTTGGGTAATTAAAAATTATTCATATAAAATTTTATACCCAACTGAATGGAATATATAATATATATATTTCCCTCTTTGAACCAATTTGGATGAGAGTGAGGTTAAAGTATTGCCACTCCCTCCCTCACAATTTTTCCTTCTGTAAAAACTCTTCTTTTTGCGTCTCTTTTATGTAAGATAACTTTTCCCATTCTCCCTTTCCTTTCCCCCACTTTCCTAGTGCACCCTTCTTTCTCACCCCCCTTTTTTTGAGATTATCCCAAAACAATCAACTCGAACATGTGTCTCCAGTCTATATAGACTCCTTCTAACTGCCCTAATAAATCAAAAAGTTCTTCAGAATTGTATGTATCACCTTCCCAATTAGGAGTATAAACAGTTTAACTCTATTGAGTCCCATTTCCCTTTCAAGTTTACTTTTTTTATGCTTCTCTTGAGTCTTGTGTTTGAATGCCAAATTTTCTATTCATCTCTGGTCTTTTCATCAGGAATATTTGTAAGTTCTTTATTTCATTAAATATCCATTTTTTCCTCTTAAGGATTATACTCAATTTGTTGGGTAGGTAATTCTTGGTGGCAGTCCTAGCTCTTCTGCCTTCCTTTTTTTCCCTATTTGCCTAATCTACTTTTTAAGGACTCATTTTTATCAGTGAAGTTTGTACCTTTTTACCATTTGACCAATTCTGCTTTGTAAGGAGTTCTCTTCCTCAGTGAGGTTTTGTACCAAACATTTGCATTAGGCTAATTTTATTTTTAAGGTGTTATTTTCTTCAGTATTTTTTGTCTCTCTATTATTTTAACCAAGCTCTTAATTATCTTTTTTATAATTCTCTTGTATCACTCTCATGTCCTCTTCCTGTAATTTTGCCTCTTGAAAAGATAAAAATTTATATTACCTCTATTTTCTACTGCATTGATTATATCACATTGTTTCTACAATGTAACTGATTTTATGCTGTATTGATTTTTATAATTGAATCTGCATCTGCCTAAAGACACCTTTGTATTTTCTTAAGTTGAGCTCAGGGATTCAGATTTCTCTCTGTGTAAAAGTTACAATTAAAAGTTCCATCTCTTGTACCAGGAGCCCCTAGAATACTTGCAGAACATCTATTTGTTATCTTTAAGCCCTACAAGTTAACTTGATACCATCCCCAAAATATATGTCATCTGTCTTTACCTGTCCTTGTGGCAATTAGGAGAGTTTTCATCTCTACCAAGTAGACAGCAAGTCTTATAGTTTTGATCCCCTAGCAGAGATTACAAGGTGCAGATGAGTCCTATAAAAAAATTAACATTCCTTAATTGTCACCTTAATGCCAGTCTACCTTTCTTGGTAGGACCAATTGCAATGACTAATGCCTAGAAAGACTCCTTTTCTATTGTGTGTCAATGAAGAGAGTCCCTTCCTTCTCACTGGGATTGCTGGCTTTATAAAGATTGTCAGTCTGGCCTGCTCTGTTAATAGTTATAAGCTTCACTGTTAATCAACTGATTTTGCTTAGAGTCTATACCTGAGTATACCTTTGTTACATTTACTCAAGACATTCTATCACTCTTATTTGATTTTTAAAATGATGTTTGCTCTTTTTTTTTTTACTCTTTGTAGCAGCTCTTTCAGGAGTTCTTTTGGGCTTATATCCAACCTACATTTTTTCTTTGTGACTTTGCTTGCAGCTTTTTCACTTAATTATCTTCCTCTGAATTTGTGTCTTGATCTTCCCTGTCATAGTAGCTTTTTAGACAAGGTTCTCATTTTGTTATTTGCTCATTTTCCCAGCCCATTTCTTGACTTTGAACTTTATTTTAAAATTGGGTTCTGTTCACCTGGTGCTGTTCCAAGCTTTAGGGTTTGTTTGTTTGTTTGTTTTGCTTTTGTCTTCACAGCTATTGCTGGGGGTCTCAGGTTTTCAGTGCTTCCAATGTAGTGGGATTGGGGGTGTAGTGTAGTCTCTGCTATGCTGGTCTGCACTCTAGTCCTTACCCATGATGGACTCCTGATCCCTTGCAAATGCAAATGCTAGCACTCCTCTCTGCCCTGGGACCAGGACCCCTGGTCCATTATGACAAGTTCTTCTCTGACCTGGAAGTGCAACTTGGAACTGAATAATTGGCAATAGACTTGCCATATAGCACCCTGTCCTGCACCCAGAGATAGTACAGGGGTCCCCTGTAAACTCTTTCTGACCAGTTGCTCAATCCACTTACTGTCTCTGGGCAGAGAACTCCTGAAGCTTCTACCCCTGCTGTTGCAGCTGCCTCCAAGGCCCACCATTGTGTATTGCTCACTCATGCACTCCAGGCCAGTACTCACCCCAATATCACATACTTCTTCTTTCAACCCCCTAAGTTGTCTTGGGCTGGAAAAAAGTGTCACTTCTATCTTTTGTTGGCTATACTTTTCTCAAATTTGATTTGACTCATTATTCTAAAGTTGTTTTGAGGAAAATGTTGAGAAAGTTCAGTTGGAATATTCCTTTTTCTCTACCATCTTGGCTCCCCATCCTAATACTTTTTTACAACTGGAAGTGAACATAGAATTTATAGCTACTTGGAACTTGAGTTTCAGTCAATCACAATGTTTATTTCAGAATCACTTTATAAGAACCATAACAATAGTTTTGTTTTTTTTTAATTTCAGACATTTGGAGCTTCTCTTGACTCTTTTCATTTTGTAGGAATGAGCCTCGGGGCTCATATAAGTGGGTTTGTTGGACAAATGTTTAATGGTCAACTGGGAAGAATTACAGGTAAGAGATTTAAATGGAATTCATAATATAGGCCACCTTTATTCATCAGCACTTATTGTAGTTAGTGTTCATAAGAAGTATCATTAAACAAAGGAAATTGCAGTTTAATACCACAACCACTTTTCTATAAGTCATTCGATTAGGATAAAAAATTAAATATTATCCAGGTCTCAATTATTTTTTATTTTCTATTTGCAGAATTGGCCCATCAAACAAATATAATGACATCGAAAATAGAAGAGGGAGTAATATAGTTGTAAAGCTTCATATGTAAATGTTAAAGCTGTACCTATTTGGATAATAAGGAAACTAATTTAGACCTTTTTAATAAATATATTCTTCCCACTAGCAAGAAGTATTAGCAATGAAATTAACAAAACATAAAGAAGCTATTCATACTCATTAGTATATTACTTGAATATTTGGATAATCTATGATTTCATTGGCATTGAAAATATATTACAGCAAGGACCTGCTATTTTATTGGTGTGGAGATTCCACTTACAATAATAACAACTTCGCTAGAAGAGTAGACTATTAGATAGTTGCCTGAAGCAGTATATTAGCCCCCACAAAAATCTTTCTCTGATCCTTTATCACCATTGGAAAGTTACCATAGTTCACAAATGTGTCAGTATAGCAAAAGCTCAGCCAGGTTCTAGGAAACGGGAAAGACTTAGCACCATATAAATGTAAGCTATTATAAACTTGGCAATCGACTGAGGAAAGACTTGGCATGGTGACCCATGAAACAGATAAAAAGTATAAAATAGTCATTATTCCCACATGCCCTCCTTTCACTTCCATAATGAAAGAAACAGAGATATGAAAGATGAAAAGACAGTGCTAAGAATCATAATTCATAGTCAGCAAACATTTAATTATTGGTATTTTTGATGTGAGATCTTTGACAACAATAAAGGAATAGCTCCTGGAAGAACCACACTAGGCCTTTCCTGATCTCTCTAGCTTCTATTGCCCCCACCCTTGTATTCATTTTGTATATAGTCTATATTTCCTTTATGTGTACATGCTATCTCCCACAATAAAAATATAAGCTCTTTCAGAGTGAAAACTATTTTAATTTTGTTTTTATGTCTACACTGACTAGTATACTTCTTGGCACATTAAGTAGCTGCTTAAGAAATGCTTATTGTTAGACTGATATGTATATTTTCTTTTTTAAAAAATAATTAATTTATTTTTGGTTTTCAACATTCACATCCATAAGCTTTTGAGTTGTAAATTTTCTCCCCCTCCCTCCCCCCCTCCTTCCCCAAGACAGCATGCAATCTGATGTAGGTTCTACATAAACATTACTATTAAACATATTTTCACATTAGTCATGTTGTAAAGAAGAATTAGAATCAATAGGAGGAACCACAAGAAAGAAGAAACAAAACAAAACAGAAGAAAAAAAAGAGCAAATAGTACACTTTTATCTGCATTCAGACTACATAGTTCTTTCTCTGAATATGGATAGCATTTTCCATCATGAGACTTTTGGAGATGTCTTAGATCCTTGCATTGTTGAGAAGAGCTAAGTCTATCAAAATTAGTCATCACGCAATGTGGCTGTTACTGTGTACAATGTTCTCCTGATCCTGCTCACTTTACTCAGCATCAGTCCATACAAGTCTTTCCAGGTTTTTCTGAAGTCTGCTTGCACATCATTTCTTATAGCACAATAGTATTCCATTACATTCATATACCACAACATATTCAGCCATTCCCCAACTGTTGGGCATCCCCTCAATTTCCAATTCTTTGCCACCACAAAAAGAGCTGCTATAAATATTTTTGTACATGTGGGCCCTTTTCCTATTTTTATGATCTCTTTGAGTGGGATACAACCCTAGAAGTGGTATTACTGGGTCAAAGGATATGCATATTTTTATAGTCCTTTGGGCATAGTTCCGAATTGCTCTCCAAAATGGTTGTATCCATTCACAACTCCACCAACAATGCAGTAGGGTTCCAATTTTCCCACATCTTCTCCAACATTTATCATTTTCCATATTGGCCAATCTGACAGGTGTGATGTTGATATCAATTTTTTCACTACAAATGGAATCAAGAGACATAGGAAGTTACAACTAAATGGAACCATAGTTCATAGATCCTCTTATAAAATAAGAGTGTTGGTTTCCATATATACCCTAATCCAAGAAGACACTTTTGTTGGATAAGTTTTATAGGGTTAGGTTCTTGTTAAGGTTGGACTAGATGGTCTTTTAAATTATTTTCCAATTCTGATGTTTTGTGACCACTCTTTTGAAACGTATGTATATGCACATGTGTGTATAATAAATTTGTCAAGAAATCAGATATGAGGGCAGGTAGGTGGCACAGTGGATAGATCATTGGCCCTGGATTCAGGAGGACCTGAGTTCAAATCCGACCCCAGACACAGAACACTTACTAGCTGTGTGACTCTGGGCAAGTCACTTAAGCTCATGGCCTAGCCCCCCCAAAAAAATCAGACATGGTTATTTATTCATTCCCCAAATTATTTTTCAAAAATAAAACCCCTCAAAAAAAATTAAACATTGTTCTAGCCAATCATATGTTATGTTATTAAACATGAAATATTGAGAAAAGTGGTAACAAATATTGATCAAAGAATTAAATTATTAATTTATTCCTTTCCCTTTAGAGCAATTACTTAGTAAATATTTATCCAAATTTTAAAAATAGTATTATATAGCTGTAGTAGTATAATTTGTCTTAGTAGATAGAGAGGTCATTGTGGAATTAGAATGACTTGAGTTCAAGTGCTACTTCTGCTTGTGAGACCTGGAGCAAATCACTAAACCTCTCAGTCCTTCAGGCAAAACCCTCTAAGTTTATAAATTATAGATCAGTTGTGGACCTTCACCAGCGTTTAGAGACTGTATACCTGTCAAGCTCCCTACATTAATAAAATCACAACTGAATAATAACAAATAGTTCAGGTGTATGTTTTTATTTGCTCCCAATTAAAATTGATAGCTACAAAAATTCTTTTTGAATTTCAGGTCTTGATCCTGCAGGTCCATTTTTTTCTGGGAAACCACCACATAAGAGATTAGATTATACTGATGCACAGTTTGTTGATGTCATCCATTCTGATAGCAATGGTAATATTTCATTATATAATTTTTGCCTTACCTATAGAAATGGAAGCAAAAGTAGAAACTCAAAATGCAAAAATGGGATATGTACCTTGAGTGGATTGAGTGGACATGATTCTGTGATTCTATATAAATTAAATATGCTTATTTTACAGCATTACGAAATTTTTAGCTTAAAGCAGAGATTTTAATTAGGACTGAAAAAAGGTGGGTGACAATAACTCAGCAAGGGAGTTTAAAGTTTCTGTATTCTTGTTGCTCAGCCCACATCTGAATATTTTGTTCAGTTCTAGATATCACATTTTAGGAAGGGCATTAATAGTCTGGAGAATGCTCAGAAAAGGGTGACAAAGATAGTGAAGGGCATAAAGATCATACCATACAAACCTCAATTAAAGAAACAAAGTATTACTTGGAAGAAAAGACAAAGACAACAAGAGAATTATCTTACTGTATTCAAAGGTTGTCATGGGGAGGAGGGATTAGACTTCTTCCTAAAAGGCAGAATTAGAAACAATGAGTGGAAGTTTCAGAGAGGCATACTTAGGTCTCACTTGAATCCACAGGGAGAAAGAGGGCTTCCCCTCACTGGATCTCTTCAAGCAATGGTTAAATGACATAACTGGGTATGTGGTATAAGGGATTCCTGTGATTCTGTTAACTTCAGGTAAAACTGTCCCTGAGAAAAAGACAAAGTCATAAGGATTGGTCAGGTCCTCTCTGAAGACTGTTTATGTGTTAGCATTACCTTGAATCATGATTGGAAATAAATATTGCTTATGTTGCATTAGAGAAATAGTGAAAATTATATAAAGAATTGAGAAATTTGGTTGATTGTTAATTCTTAATTATTCAAGCCATAAAAGTATCATTTTTATTCAATTGAAGGTATTATATAGTGCTTTTAATTTTTTTTATTTCCTAATATCTTTTTCATAATTTTAAATGGATCAAATTTTACTGTATATGGTATGTCTGGTTTTTTTTTTCCTTTAAATTTTGTGACAGTGCTTTTTCTTTAGCTCTTGGAATCAAGCAACCTTTGGGCCATATAGATTTTTATCCAAATGGAGGAAAAACTCAACCTGGCTGCCCAAAATCAATATTTTCAGGTAAATCATTGGCATTTTCCCTAACAAAATAATTTTATGTTTAAATTTAGAATGAAAGTATAATTTTAAAATACGAGAAGTCACTGGTTTGTCCTAGTTGATATCATTTTGCCCAAATTTACAGAAAATGTTTTAGATCTATAACAATTGGTTATGTTAGTAGTAAAATGGGGTCTCCCATCTCACCATATGCCTTCCATCTCATGCTACATTTGTCTCCAGGCTGATGCATTCTACTTAATGATGAATGTTCTCATACCTAGTCAAACCCTACATGTCATCATTAAAATCTTGTTCCTGATTCCCTATTACCAGATTCCTTAATCTCATCTCCCTTAAAACTCCCACTCAAAAATTCCAACCAAACACCACCAAGTCCTTCCAATATGCAGAAGGAATACCTGTGGAATACCTGTTTCAAAGGCAACAAACTGTTTCATCTTAAATCTTTCCCCTCCCATTCTTTCCATGTTCAGTGGTTACAGAAACCTGGCTTGACCCTGATGACACAGATTCTCTGGATACCCTTGCTAGTACTGGCTATAACTTCACTCATTTTCCTTGGCTCACCTATCAAGGTGGAGCACTTGAAATACTTTTTGCTCCCCACTGTCACTTTCAAGTTCTGTCCCTCACTCTGTCACTCAGTAACCTCTCCTTTGAAGTTCATGCTCTTCATCTCTACCACCCAATCAAAATCCTGATAGCTGTTGTCTGCCAGCCTTCAGGTCCCTCCCCATCCTTCCTCACTGAGTTTGGTACCTGGCTCACAGTTTTTCTCTCCTGCTCAACTCCTGCCCCCATACTAGGGAACTTAAGCATGCATATTGATTTTCCCTCAAACTCCCTAACTACTCAGTTCCTCAACCTAATCATTTCCCATGAGCAACTTTTCTATCCCACATCACCTACATACAAAGATGCTCATACCCTTGATCTTGACATTGCTCACAAATGCAACACTTCCATGTTCTAGAATTTTGAAATCTCCTTAACTGACTATAATCTGTTGGCTTTCCACCTCACCGTCTGCCTTTCCTTACCAAACCCTACCCTTCATCCACACTGTAACCTCAAATCCCTTGACCGCTCAGTTTTTTCCAAGGCCATCTTTCCTGCGCTAACCATTCTCTCCCTTTTTTCCTATATTGAACCCTTGGTGAACCAATTCAACTCTATTCTGTGTTCTAGTATTGAGTCCATAGATCCCTTATCATTTCACCAATTTTGCTCTGTCTAGCTTCATACTTGAATGATTCCCACCATTCATTTCCTTCACTCCTACTACTGAATAAAGGTGGAAAATAATGACCTAACTATATTGATTGGGTCCATTCCATTACAAATTTATATTACACAATATCAACTGGGCCCTTACTGCTGCTATGCAATCCTATTATACCTTTTTTGTTGTTAAGTCATTTCAGTTGTTTCTGACTCTTTATGACCCCATTTGTGGCAAAGTTGTTGGAGTGATTTTCTAGTTCCTTTTCCAATGCATTTTACAGAAGAAACTGAAGCAAAAGGGGTTTATTGCCAAGGGTCACACAGTAAGTGACTGAGGCTGGATTTGAACTTAGGTCTTACTGACTCCAGGCCTGGCACTCTATCCATTGTGCCACTTAGCTGCTCTAGTACCTCATTCTCCATAGTGGCTCTTCCAAACCTTCCCATCCCTCTTCAAATTTCTTATGGCTTTCCCCTACCCTACTCTACCCTCTAATCCGAGAGCTTCGCCTCATATTTTATAGAAAATATTTAAACCATTTGCTATGAGTTCCTCCCTCTTCCTCATCTCATATCACACATATACATTCTGCCATTGTCTCATTCTTCACCTCTGTCTCAAATGATGAGGGGGCCTCATGCCTTACCAAAGCTAATCCCTCTCTCTACCTGCTCAAGCAGTCCCATTTCTCTCCCAAGTCTATCACTTATTTTCCATCTCCCCATCTATTGGCCTATGAATATGCTTATAATTCCCTATCCTCCAAAATCCTTCACTTGATCCTTCCGCCCTTGCTAATCGTCATCCTTTTATATTTTCTGCCTTTTGCATCTAAACTACTTGAAAAAAGCTATCTTTGCCCTCTCTTCTTAACCCTTTACAATCTGACTTCTGACTTCACTGTAATGTAATCTTTGTGGTCTTCACTGGAGATCAATGTTAAGTGATAATATTATAATGGAGTTCTTCCATAATAAATGTTACTTTTAGATATTTTGTATAAGGTCCCAGATAGGCTTTGCTTTATTTAGGAATCTATACTACAATAGGAAATTTAATAATTAATTAATATTTAACAATATGATAAATGATTTAATGAGAAACCTCAAGCTATTAAAAGTAGTTTGTGAGACTCTTCAAAATGGTATGATACTTGAATTGGTACTACACAGATAACATAGTGCTCTACATACACTCAACAAATATTTAATAAGCACTTAGTACTTAATAAATATTTTTTGAACTAATGAGTTGAATACCAGAATGAACTAATAAGTTTAATATTAGAATGTGACCAGTATCATCATCATAATATTAGTATAAATTTATTTGTGAATTCATGATTAACCAATATACAAATATTAATATTGTGCATTATTCTGGACTTAGTAGCTAGCACTAGTTAAATATTTATTAAATTGAATGAGTATGTCCCAACCATAACAATGACCAGTTTGCCCTGTTCATGTATAGGGTCATACTCACATTCAACACTCTCATTGTCAAAATGTATTATTCCCTGTTACATTCTCACTACACTCCAGAACCAGTGTGATGAAGGGGAAAGAGTGGAGGATTTAGAGTTAGAGGTTATGAGTTCAAATCCTTCCTTTAGTATTTACTCACAGATATGTAACCTTAGGAAGTCACTTAGCCTTTCTAAGCTTTAGTTTTGTCATTTATAAAATGAGAGGTTTAGAATTAGATTACCTCTGAGGTCCACTCCATTTCTAAATCTGTGATATTGACAAAACAGATAGCAGTTGCTATTATGGCTGTGGTAGGGGGAAGAGAGGGAAAAATAACTCATCATAGTCTTATTATGTTGCCATATCATCATGGCCTGGATGAATGCCTATATGCCTGTGATGAGGCCTGATTTTGGAGGTGGGAAAGAATTATTGAGACATGTTCATGTTTTCCTATACACAAACACATTTATTCCTAGAAACAATTATATAGACGGTAAAATTAAGTTCCTAATACATTTATAAAAGCCTATATAAACACCCAAATGTAGATGAACTCTAGTGTAATGGTTATACTACTATGATAGCACTGTATTTTTAGTTATAAAAAGCTTAAAAGTATCTATAAACACTTGTAAAATGGAACACATTTGCCATATAAATTTTTCCAGTACTAATTGTGAATATTGTATTTTGCAGAAGGATTTCTTTGTAAATGATATTTCTTTCATTGCTCAAAATATTATGATCTCAATTATAGCCAACACTTGGTTATTTATGAGGCATACAATTCAGAATTAATATTTTAATTTAACTAAATATTCATTTTACTATTTTTCTTTCCATTCAGGAGCTTCATTTATTAAATGCAATCACCAAAGAGCCGTTCACTTGTTCATGACATCTTTGGAAGCAAAATGCGATTTAACTGCATATCCTTGCCATTCACACAAAGATTATAGGAATGGTAAATGTACCATTTGTGAAGGGTTTAAACCAAAACCATGTCCCAAACTAGGTAAGCATCATTTCACACAAATATTGTACTTTATGATAATAGTTCGTTTGTGACAATATTTACACCAAAAATGCAGATGTATTCAGTTTTTAGTGGGCAAATATTATGTAACAAATATTCTTAAGATCTTTTACATGACTATATTCTGATAAACATATCTTTAGAAATACTAAAACATATTTGGAAGGAAACAGGGTTTCTGGAGCCAAATGGTACATATATCATTGCTATAATAGATTCCCATGTGAAGGCAGTTAGTTTGAACAGTGATTAGAATGCTGGGTCTGGAATCAGTAGGCCTGAGTTCAAATCTGATAGCCACCTACCAGCTTCATGACCAAACAAGTCACCTAATCACTGTCTGCCTCTGTTTCCTCAATTGTAAAATGGTCGCTGGGTTGTCATGAGAGTCAGATTAGTATATATTTGCAAAGCATTTAACATACTGCCTGGCACTTAGGCACTTAATCAATGCAATTTTCTTTCATTCATTTTCTGCTTAGATTAATTAAAAAAAATTTTTTTTGCTATAATTGTTGCTACTTGAGTAGAGCAGCAGCTACTTTTCTGATGCAATTGAATGATGTCAGCTTTGAAACCCAGCAAGCAAATCCTACCATTTACTGATTATTTGCTCAGAGTATTAAAGGATTTCTTCAAAGTAAGAGCTCTGTGAATTTTCGTTTTGCATATGAATAACCAAGACACACTCTCTCCATGAGTTTAATGGTCAGTTTCTTTATCACTAACATAGTGAATTATGTATGCCCTGTCCCTGTCAATGGCTAATTCACATCCTCAGGGTAGCTGTGTCTCCAAGTGTCAGGGAGAAGGAATTTTTCTTTTTGTACCCAGTTGGTATATGTGTTCTGTGAGGAGCTAAAAGAAATTATATCCTTGTCTTTGAGTCATAATTGTTGTTTGCATGTGTGTGTTTATTATAAAGTTAACATTCAGAACTACAGGATTCCAGTGAGTATCATCTTGGTGATTTGGGTACTCTTTCCTATGATGCAGAGCTTAACCATGCCTGTCAAATTGGTGCACCTCTTGTTTGTGTGCTGTTTTCAACTGGCCACAGCGAAGCAAGCAATGTACGGGGCATCTTTTCTTGTTCTCTTGACACTGCATGTTTACTAAGGGTCAGAAAGGCTATCCGTCATATCATTCCTCACTTGCCCATAATGATATGTTATGACGATATCCTTTAACCTATTTCTGCAGCATTCATAAGTATAATAATACAACAATCTAACCACAGATGGAATAAAAACCTACAATTTAAATTCCTTGTATTTTTACTAAAATAAAATAACCACATTATAACATACAATTTCATAAAATAAAAAGTAATTCATTTGCTCTTTGACTCCTAAATTCACATCTCCTTATAAAGACTTGTTGGATTTACAAATATGTAATATATGTATGATTATTTATACTACATATACATATGCATGCACATGAATACAATTGTTTAATATATTCTTTTAAAAGTCTTCTGTGTTTTCTTTTAATAATGCCTTTCATGGCCCCATAATATTCCATCATATAGTATAGGGACTAGGAGTATAGGGACTAGATCTGTAATTTTCTTTTGATGTCTCTTAGGTGAGGAAATTCTTTTTACCAATGCAGCTTAGTACCCTCTCTGCATTTTCTAAAGCACAGAGAGGTTAAGTGACTTGCAGCTAAGTCACTAGTCACATAGCCAGTATGTATCAGAGGCAAGATTTGAAAACAAGGATTACAACACAAGCTTTGAAACCAGCTCTCTATCCTCTAAATCATGTTTGCCTTTATAGTAATATATCATAATCTTTTCAGATGTCCTCCTTTAATTGCTTATATAGTCTTTCTGGGTTTTGTGTTTTACAAGAAAAGTAACTATAAATATTTTTGTATGATTAAGTACTCCTCACCACTCTGATACCTCAGGATAATCACAACAATGAAATCACTAAATCAAAGAATATGACTAGTTTTATAATTCATTTGCCTATTACCAGATTATTCTTCAAAAATTTAGGCTTGTCTACAATCCTGTCAGCAATGTAATTGAATGCCAGTTTCCACAAACATTAAATTCCATATTTTCTTCTATTTTAAGGTAATTTTAAAAGTATTTAAAATATTTTAACTTTGTAATCATCATCAAAAGCAAATACTCAAATAAATATTTTTAAAATATTGTACATAAAGCCAAACACTCCAAATTAACCATAGTTCCTTTAAAAGTGCATATTAACTAACAGAAGGTCCTGTTTCCATTTTTCCTTCTGGTCTTTTTTCTGTGTTTTTAATTTTGACTTTGTAATTTTTACATAGTTGTAGTTACTTATATTGCTTTGATTCTTTTCTTTTCCATAGAATATAAGCTCTTTGACACCAGGAATAGTTTCTTTTTTATTTTTATATACAAATCTGATGAGGCTTTACAAATAGTTCAGGAAAGAAGGAAAGCAAAAGGTAAAGGAGAAAGTGAAAGATATACCCAACTGAATGCAGAATTCCAGAGAATAGCAAGGAGACACCAGAAAGTTTTCTTAAATGAACAATGCAAAGAAAGAGAAGAAAACAATACAATGGGAAAGACTAGAGATCCCTTCAAGATATAGATAGAGATATAAGGAAAAGTTTCCTGAAAAAAATAGGGATACAAATCTCTGGCATTTGCCTGAGGTTATAATCCCATACCTCCCTATGGCCCCAGGCTGCTTCCCACCCTTAATCCTATCTAGTTTCCATTCTCCCTTGGCCATATGGTCCAGGTCCCTGGAATTCTATTACCTCACAGACTACTTGGCCACTCCTAGATCCCTCCCATAGTCTTTCTTTATATAAGGTCCATCTTGTCTCCATTAAGGTGCTTAGATCCTTACAGTCTAGCCACTAGCTCACTAATGTTTGGGCTCCTTAAGAGTCTGCCCAATATGATGGATGTTGTAGTAAACCTTGTCTTTGGCTAAAAAAAAAATGGGCATGATAAAAGACAAAATTGGTAGGGGCTTAATAGAAGCAGAAGAAATTAAGAAGAGGTAGCAAGAATACACAAAAGAATGATGCAAGAAAGATCTTAACATCACCCATAACCACAATGGTGTGGTTACTGATCTAGAGCCTGACATTGGGGAGAATGAAATCAAGAAGGCCTTAGGAAGCATTGCTAACAATAAGGCTAGTGGAGGTGAGGCAATTACAGCTGAGCTATTTAAAATCCTAAAAGATGATGTTGTTAAAGTACTGCACTAAGTATGGCAGCAAATTTGGGAAACTAAACAGTGATTGGAAAAACTAAACTAGATTGGAAAAGATCAATTCTACAGAAGGGCAATATCAAGGTATGTTCAAATTACTGAACAACTACCCTCATTTCACATACCAGCAAGTTTATGCTTAAGATTCTGCAAGCTAAGCTTCAGCAATATATGAACCAAGAATTATGAGAAGAGCAGGCTGATTTTTGAAAAGGCAGAAGAACTGGAGACCAAATTGCCAACATTCTCTGGATTACGGAGAAAGCAAGGGAGTTTTAAGGGAAAAAAAAATCTACCTCTGCTCCATTGACTACACTAAAGCCTTTAACTGTGTGGATCACAACAAAATGTGGCAAGTCCTCAAAGAGATGAGAATACCAGATCATCTTACTTGTCTCTTGAGTTAGAACTGAACATGGAATGACTGATTGATTTAACATTGGAAAAGAAGTAGGACAAGGCTGAATACTGTCACCTTATTTATTTAACTTGTATATAGAGTACATCACGCAAAATGCCAGGCTGGACAAATCAAAAGCCTGAATTTAGGTTGCCAGGAGAAATCTCAGATATACAGATGATACCACTCTGATAGAAAATGAAGAGGAATTAAGAAGCCTCTTGGGGAGGGCAAAAAAGGATAGTGTAAAAGCTGACTTGAAGCTTAACATCAAAAAATTAAGATCTTGGCAACTGGTCTCACCACTTCCTAGCAAATGGAGAAATGGAGGCAATGTCAAATTTTATATTCTTGGGCTCAAAGGGCAGATGGTGCCTCTAGCCATAAAATTAGAAGATACTTGCTCCTTGGAAGGAAAACTATAGAAAATCTGAGCAACATACTAAAAAGCAGGGACATCATCTTGTCAATAAGGATCTATATAGTCGAAATTATGGTTTTCCCAGTAGCAATATAGGGCTGTGAGAGGTGGACTATAAGAAAAGCTGAGCACCACATCATCAATGCTTTTGAATTGTGGTGCTGGAGAAGACTTTTGAGGGTCCCTTGGAACAGCAAGAAGATTAAATCATCCCATGCTTAAAGAAATTAATTCAGGTTATTCACTAGAAGGTCAAATACTAAAGCTGAAGCTTAAATACTTTGACCACATAATGAGAAGGGAGGACTCATTGAAAAAGACCCTGATATTGGTGAAGTCTGAAGGCAAGAGGAAAAGAGAACAGCAGAGGATGAAATGGATAGATAGTGTTATGGAAACAACAAACATGAGTTTGGACAGACTTCAAGAGATAGTGGAGGATAGATGGGCTTGGAATACTATGGTCCATGAGGTCATGAAGAGTTGGACACGACTGAACAACTGAAAAACAACAATATCCAAGAAAAATACTTACAGATAATAGCAGTTTAACAAACATTCATGGATTGATTCATTTGCTTTGCATGATTCCTTTGTGCCTTTTATATTTATTTGTATTCCTCATATTTATTATTTGTTTCTCATAAACTAATGAATGAAGAAGTATTCTTCAAATATTTCCTAAATCCTAGGGGTAGAAATAGAAAAGTAAACTATTACCTCTTCTCAAGGAACTCATATTTCAACATGAGGAGCCAACATATACTAAAAAGTTTCAATTACAAGTCATATGGAAAGGTCCTTTAGTCCTTACTTTACAACAATTAAGCATCTGGCAGTGCGTCTTCTTTAATGTCATTTCTATTGATAATGATGTGGAAACTTTTTTTAAATCAATGGGCATTTATTAAAGGCCTCTGTATGAAGCCCTGGCCTAGGTGTTATAAAAGGAAAACATCTGCAACAGCAGCCTGACCTCAAGCAGCTTGCAATCCTTGATGGAACTTCTTCTTCCTAACAACTGATCACTGTTAACAAAAAAAAGAGAAAAAAAGAAAAATATGTGACTTGGGAATTTCCTATTTTCAGTCCTGTGTTTACTCTCCTGTATGGAGTCTTTAATGTCTGATGAAGGCTGAACTACACCTGAAAGCTTTTCCACACTCCTTACATTTAAAAGATTTCTCTCCAATACAAGTTCTCTGAAATTGAGTAAGTGATGAGCCCTGATTGAAAGCTTTTCCACATTCATTACTTTCCTATGGTTTCTCTCCAGTGTGAATTTTCTGATGGATTATGAGGTTTGTACTCTGGCTGAAGTCTTTCCCACATTCATTACACTTATAGGGTTTCTCTCCAGTATGAGTTCTCTGACGATTTGTGAGATTTGCATTGTGGTGGAAGGCTCTCTCACATTCATTACATTTATATGGTTTCTCTCCAGTATGAGTTCTCTGATGTTTTGTGAGGTTTGCATTCTGACTGAAAGTTTTTTCCACATTCATTATATTTATAGGGTTTCTCTCCGGTAAGAATTCTCTGATGCTGAACAAGGGATGAGCTCTGACTGAAGGCTTTTCCACATTGATTACTTTCATATGGTTTCTCTCCAGCATGACTTTTCTGATGCTGAGAAAGGGATGAGCAGTGACTGAAGCCTTTTCCACAATCTTTACAAGTATAGGGTTTTTCTCCAGCATGTATCCTATGATGTTTAAGTAGGCCCGAATTCTTTCTATGTGTATTACATTTAAGGAGGCTTTTTCCTATAGGAACTCTCTGTTGTGTAACAAGGACCGACCTCAGGCCAAAGTTCCTCCCAAGTTCACTACCTTCATGACCTCTCTCTCCAGAGCAAGGTTTTTAAATGTGAGTGATTTTTACTTGCCTTAAATCTCTCTCTTGATTTTCCTGCAGCTTCTCTAGTCTGCCATCACATTCCCAGGTCTCCTGAAATGTGGGGTCCTCTGGACCAATTCTTGGTAGTGTTTCCATTATTGCTTCTTTGGGTGCAATTGAATTATCTTCAGAAAAGTCAGGATTTGGAGATGATTCTTTGAACTTAGGTACAGTCTGCCAGTCTGAACAATTGCTTCCTGGGTCTTCTTTCCTGGGTATCCATGAGTCTTCTCCTTGCTCCAACTCAGAGTTCACATCAGGTTTAAAAACTGGAAGCCCCAGCAAAACCAGATTCCTGTACTTCTCCAACATCAGGTCCTTGTATAGGTCTTTCTGAGGAAGGTCTAGTTGCCCCCACTCCTCCTGAATGAAGTCCACGACCACACCTTTAAATGCCACAGATTCCTTCTTCTTCCAGCTTTGGGGTAGAATGCTCTAGATCGCTGCCTCCTGGACGGAGGGGAGATGGATGGCTTCCCTTAAGCCCTCACTTCTCGGAGCAGGAGGTTTAGCCACTAAGTCAGAAAACGCTCTTTTCCATGAATCTCCCGTCTCAGTATCAAAGAACTGAGAGGTTCTCTGTTCAGCTCCCTGAGATCAAAGTATATCGACGCCCGAAGGGTCCTCAGGGATCGAGTCATACCTCATTTTAGGGATGAATCATCCAAGGGCCAAAAAGAGGCCAGTGACCAGCCCAAGGTCACACGGCTAGAAGGGGGAAGGGGCAGGACTCAAATCCAGGTCAGTTGAGTTTGCAAACGTAGCGCGCTTTGCTTTTGCCTCTCCAGGCCCATACAGTTGCTGTGTCCAGGGTCTCCGTGGAGCTGCTCTGGCGAGAGGGATCCCCCACGGGCCTCGGCCCTGCAGACCCCACGGGGCCACTGCTGCAGAGAGGCAGGGCCGAGCTGACGCCGGGGGTCTGAGGGGCCCTCAGGGAGCCCCGGCCCAGCCCAATGAGGCCTCTGATCCCTGCACACTCCCCACAAGCGTGGGGCCAGCAGTCGAGAGCAATGTGGAAACATTTGACAATCCCACTGATTTTGATAGTGAGAACTTTATTTTTCTGGTCTTCATCAGCTGTGGCTGCAAAGGAGTCGAGTGCTACAGCACCCACAGAAGCAATTGCCAGGTTGCATCTCCTCAAGAGTTCCTTCCCTGATGATAACTGCGAGTCTGGGATAGTGGAAGAATAGTGGTTACTTCCATGGCTCCGGAGCTTGCCTTATCTACATGTGACAGACGGTGAGCCATTGGCGTTAATCATGGCAAGGAAATCGTCAATTTCTCCATAGCAATTGCTCCCTTCAATGATGACTATGGAGCCTGGGCTAGAAGCAGGGCTTGTGGTCTTGGGGGCATTGCTATTCTCAAGGCTCTTGGATCCAAGGCTCAGGACTATCTCTACTGGTGTCTGAAAGAAGATGGTGGTTGAAATTGTGGCAATGATTTGACCTGCTTGGCACATGGTCTTACTTGTTTCCTCATCTGGGTACTCAAGCTTGGCTGATTTGCCTTAAGAAGTCAATTTAGATCAAAATCTAAGCTTTTATGATTGAGACTAAGTATGAGTAAATCATTAGCATCCAAGCAGTACATATTCAAGATCTCACTAGTTAGAACTTATCACTGTGATAGAAAAATATTCCATTATATTCATGTACCACAGTTTTATTTGGTCAGTTATCCCTAATTATTAAACAAATAAGTAATTTTCAATTTTTCCCAATTATGAATAAAACTGTTTTGATCCACATTTTAAAGATTTAGAGCTGGAAGGGACCTCATATACTCCAATATCCTCATTTTAGAGAGAAGAAAAGTAAGCCTCAAAGAGGTTAAGTAATTTGTCTAAGATTATTAAAATAATGGAAAAGTAGGACTAGAATCCAGATGTCCTGATCCTTTTTGATACACCACATGAGAACTTGAGGAGACAAATATGTGAATAAAATTAATATTTGGTGGATTTGGAAACTATGCTGAAAGTTGATTGCAAGATTAGTACTATGAAATATTACCAATTTGCTCCATTGGATTTATTCAAAATGTCAATTAGCTGAGACCTAGTCACGATATGATAACAAGAACCTTGGCATATACATCATTGGATGAGCATTGCCTCAGTCAAACTGAGACCTGTTAAAGACCTTAGCTTGAGAAGGCCAAGGTCCCCCACTGCATCTTGAGTCATCTCCAGTTGTCCTGATCTATATCTGGCCACTGGATCCAGATGGCTCCAGAAAGTTAGGCTGGTGTCTTTGCACAGCCCTCCCTCACTCAAATTCAATTCACTTGTATGTAATGGCATCACCTCCCTGATGTCATGGTCCTTTTCAAGAATGAAAAACAAACAGCAGCAAGCAGCAGAAGCAACAAAGCTATATACAGTATGAGGGGCTCAGAGTATTTTGAGGAAATAGGATTTCTTTGTGGACTATTGTCAGTTCAAAAGAGAGCTGGTTTTCTATTTGAATCATTTTTTCTTCTCCTTCAAAAATTCTATCTCATGTAGTTTATTTCCATTGCAACCTTATTTAAGGTTTACATACTTCAAATTGCAGGTTATTATGTGGACCAGTGGAAAGACATTTTAATTAAAAGGCAGCCTCCTGGACTGAATGTTTATTTTGATACTGCTGACAAGGAGCCATTCTGTAGTGAGTTGTAAACTTTTTAAAAACATCTTTTATATTCATACTTTATTCTGACTACTTATTCCATTACCCTCCAAAACACAAGATCCTTTCAGAAGTAGTTGCACTCAATTGTTATTAACCTTAGATTTATAATGATTGTATTATTATATAAAAACAGATTAAAATTTTGTTTTAATATTTAAAGAATCTGTGATTTTATCAGCATAGGCAACCTTCTAAAAATTAATGGATGGTCTTTAAGAGTTGATTCAGCTAAAAAAATGCATCATCTGCTGATGAGCCTATCAGAAATGAGGTAGGCTGATCCTCCAGTGTCAGACACACTATGCTTATAATCAGAGCCTTTTCAATTTAGTAGTACCTCAAGGATTAGGGTTAGATTTTTGCACAGATTTTGAGAACTTAGAATGAATTCCATGTCCATCAGACACTGGAGAAAGTTGTTGGGTTGTAGAAATAGAGTTCTTTGTTTGAGGAATTTATCTTTATTTAACAAATTCAGGCAAGTCAAAAGATTGACTTTTTTTTTGCTAATTTTAGGTCCAACAAATCTATTTCCTGTGTAGCAATATATTTTTAACTATGCAGTTTCCTTGATTCTTCTGTAAGAAACTTCCTAAGCATAACCTTATAACTTATTGTTGATAATGATATCCTGAGTGAACAATCATCTTTGGGGAGGGTAACAAATCACTGAAATATAAAATCAGACAGGCAGAACCATCAGTAGTAGCATGCATGATAATAATGCAGAGAGTGTAGTAACAATGAAGTGATCCTCCCAAGGCACATTGTGCTGCCTAAACCATAATTTTTATTAGTATGTTATATACATAATTATATTAGAGTAATGTCTTCAGCTTTACTAGCCAAGTATCATAGTATCATAGGCTTCAGATCTCTGAGGATGTTAGAAGTAATTTAATCCAATTCCCTTATTTTACAGTTGAAGAAAGGAGAGCCAAAGAAATTAAGTGATATACTCAAGGCAAATAGGAAAGTAGCAGAGTGAAGTTTTGATCCCAAGGCAACAAACTCCAAATCTTACTGGTGCTTTCTCCATGCTATGACTAGCAAACTTCTACCTCCTCCTACTTCCTCCTCCCCTTATACTTTTTTTTTGGGGGGGGGGGCTAGGCAATGGGGTTAAGTGACTTGCCTAAGGTCACACAGCTAGTAAGTGTTATGTGTCTGAGGCCAGATTTGAACTCAGGTCCTCCTGAATCCAGGGCCAGTGCTCTATCCACTGCACCACCTAGCTGCCCCCCTTATACTTATAATCCAGAGTCACTTTTGATATGAACAAGAACTTCCTTCTCCTGGTAGCACTCCCAGTCTCACAACTCTCTACAGCTCCCAGTTACTACCCTCTTATTGATGCCATACACCCATAACCTCATGATAATCTTCAGTACTAACCCTAATCACCTAAGGCGTCAACCATGTTCTGTCCTCAATTTCCTCTCTTCATAATCTTGACCATATAGTTGACCGATTTAACTATTCCTTCCCCTTGAGTACTTCATTTTTTTTGCCCTATTGACAAATTCCAATTCTGGGTTGCACCCATTATATGCCTTCTTTTCTCCTGTTTTAAAGCTGTGCTGAACCACCTCGGAGTTAGTGATACAACAATTCACTGTTCTCAATTATGCCTCCACTACTAATAGCTATTTATTAAATATTAAATTATGAATATTAAATAATAATAATTAATTACTAAAATGCAAAGCATTTTTACATTATCTCATTTGATCCTCAAAACAACCTGTGAGGTGAGTGCTACATGGCAATCCTTTTATTTTTCCTGAGTCATCTTAATCAAACTCCCCAGAGTGGTATAGTGAAAAGAAGCCACACCTGGACCTGAGACCTAGTTTTGAATACTATCCTGATGCTTGCTAACCGTGGGGTAAGGGTCAAGTTATTGCACCTATGTGAGCCTTAATTTCCTTATCTATAAAATGAAAATAATAACACTTTAATTACTCCACAGGGTAATTGTAAGCAACAAATGAGACATTTAATTAAATGCTTTGTAAACTTTAAGAACCACAGAAATATGAGGTATTATTATTCTTTCCTACAAGATACCACTCTTTCCCTGTCCCCCTAAGCAGAGTACCTACCTTCCTGTTTATTAAGGAAGCAGAGTTTGTTTGACATGAGGATCTTCTTCCCCATTTAACACCTCAAAACCCTTTTATATCATCTTTCATCATGTGCTTTTTTGCTCTAGTCTCTGCAAATGGATAATCATTCTCCATGTCAGTTATAACCCCATTTTACGACCTTGATCACAACTTTTCTTATCTTTTCCCAGACCTTTCAATCAGTCTTTCACTCTTTCATTTTCACTTTCTCCTTATCTATTGACTCCTTCCAAGCTTCCTAAAATATGCCTAGGTATCTCTTTATACAAATGAACAAGCATGACCCTTCACTTAACACTGCTATCTCTTCATGATGTATAGTTTTAAAATTTTATTTTTGATTTATTGAATAAAGCAAGCATTTCCATAACATAGTACAGTAAGAAAGATGATTGCACATGAAACTGCAAATCTATTATGTACAACTTGCTATTCCTTTTAAATATGTAATAATCATGTAAATTTCTCTTTTTCCTTTTTTCTTCCCTTCCCCCCACCATTCCCTAGAGATGGCTACCATTAGACACATATACACATATGTACATACATATATGTATGTATATATATACATACACAGATATATGAAAAATTATTCTATCCTTATAAATTCTTTCTCTGGATGCAGATAGCTTCTTTCTTCATATATCTTTTATTTTTAATTTATGTATTTATAATAGTCAAAGTGACTTAGTCACTCAAATTCATTCTTAAAACAATATTGCTATTCCTGTATACAATGTTCTTTTGGTTCTGTTCACTATACTCTTCACCATTTTGTTCAAGTCTTTCCATGCCTTTCTAAGATCATTGAACTCATCATTTCTTATAGCACAGTAGTATTCCATGACAACCATGCAACCACAACTTCTTCAGTCATTATCCAATTGATGGGGATGCCTGCAATTTCCAGTTCTTCACCACCACAAAGAAAGCTGCTATAAACATCCCATTCATGTTCAAAGTTATAATTACTAATTATGAATTTCTCTCCATTTTATTTTTACTCACTGTTTTCCTTCTCAGCATCTCTTTTTACCCTATCTGTGTTACCTTATAGTCTCCTCTCACCCTCCCACTCCCCATCCTACCCACCCCTACACAAAGTTGTCTATAGCCCATTCATTCATCACTTCACTTTCCAATCATTTCTTCAACCCCTTATAATTTGGCTTATGACTTCACCATTCAAGTTCAACTAGTTTCTACAAGGTTTTGAAGAATCTCAACTTCTAAGTGTGATGGCTTTTATTGTTTCCATATTTTGGGGGTTTGAAATTTTTGAACACTCCTCTCTTCCTAGATAATCTTTTCCCTCTTGGTTTTTGTGACATTGCTCTCTCCCTGTTCTCCTACCTCCTATTTGACTATTTGTTTTGATTCTACATTTTTGGGTTATTATCCAGCCATCACTCCTAAAGTGTAAGTGGTCCCCATTTTCTTGACTCTTCTTTCTTTATTCTGTTCAATTCAATATTATCATATGCTTTCTTGAGTTAAATTATTATCTCTATGTAAATAACTCCCAATGCCGGGTGTCTTATACTGCTCTCTCTTGAAAATAATTCCTATGTTACCTGCTTAACAGCTCCACTTATATATCCCATTGACATCTCAAACTCAGCATGTCTAAAACAACTCATTTTCACTGACGCTTATCTCATCTCAAAACTTCTCTCTTCTTTTTGTGGGCTCTATCATCCTTCCAGTCACCCAAGTTTACAATCTTGAAATGATCTTTGACTCTTCTGTCTCCTTTTCTAACCCCCCATTCAATCAAGTGTTAAGATTGATCAGTTCTACCTCTATGAGAGTTCTCATGTCTATCCATTCCTCTGTACTAGATCTAATAGATCTAGTGATCTATTGTGAATACCAATTGGTCATCTACTTTCATTCTCTACTATTCTCAAACATCCTTCACCCAGGTGCCAAAATCATCTTAAAATACATGTCTGACTATATTATTTTCCTATTCAAAATTCTTCATTGGCTCCCTATTGTCTCTAAGATGAAATGCAAATTGTCAGCATGGTATTTCCCTCTAGGGTCTTATTTCATATTACTCCCCATCATGCACTCTACATTCAAGATAAATTGGTATGCTAGCTGTTAATAAAATTCAGCGTCCCACCTCCAAGCTTTCATTAAATGCATGGGATACAATCCTTCCTACATGAAATTCTTCCTGATTTCTCTTTCCCCTCCAAATGATTATGCTCTCTCCCCAAACTACTTTATATTTTATTTTTGTACTCTTTATTTCTCCTCAAAAGAATATGAGCTACCTTAAGATGAAGAATGTGGCACTTTTATTATTATATTCTAAGCATTTAACACTTCCTTGGGCTGGATATGATAAGGATTATAATTACTGTTCATGACATATGCATTGCTAATGGAGCAGTGTAGCATAGTTGAGGTCAGATCAGGAATTAAGAAAGAAAATCATCTGGTTATCATTCTTCCCTCTTTTCCTCCAACAACCCATTTTCAAATATCTTAGAGGTGGCTCATTTCTCTGTGATTTCTGCTCCAGCCTTTTGGAGCTTTTCTTTTTCTGTGATATAAGAATGGAGCCAACCTAAGCCACAGGACCCATGGCTCATCAGATGAGCATAGATATAACCTCTATTACGTTTATTTCAAAGATAAGAAACTAAGGTCCAAAAAAATTATAGTGATTTGACTTAGGTCACAAAAGCAAATTAGTGCTAGAATTTGGACTAGAAGTGGTTTCCTTATAAAAAGCTCTTAAAAGCAAACATGATTTAAAGAAAAAACCTAATATGAATAAAGGATGGTAGAAGTAGAAACATGAGGGAACGTAAAAGGAGCTAGGATTATTCAATCTGGAAAAGAAGAGTTTAGAAAATAATTCTAAACATGAATACTTTCAAATATTTCAAGTATTCATGCAGAAATTGACAACATGAGAATTAGACAATAAATAACAAATGAGAAAATCTCACAAAACAAAAATAAAACATGTAACATTTGCAATTTTAAACTATGAAAGTTTTATCAAAATTCAGAAAAATTATATATTATAATCCCAAGAGGAATCAAATCAAATTGAATTGAATAGGAAAGAATCAGATCTGGATGGGAATGGATGGGAACTGATTGTATAGGACAGGATACAAAATAATTTTCCACATAAATTTTTGCTCAGTGGGCATAGCCTGGAGAAAAAAAAAGGCAAAACCATCTCCATGCTTCTCATATGACTAATGATGGGTTCAATCTATATTTGCAAGAAATTCCCTGTATAATGTGCTGAACAAGTGGTCAGATTGCCTGTGCTTGAAAACTAGTTGTCTTGACTTTTGTCCTGCCACTGGACTTCAATAACTCTGGAAGAGAGAGTGAAGTTGATGATTTTGCATACTTCTGCATCACTTAAATGCAATTCTTGCACAAGTCAAGGCATCATCCCATGCTGTCACTAATCCACTTCAAAAATGAAGGATATACAACATTTGTTGTGGAATGAAACTAAGTAGATCATTCTATCTTAATTCAACATCTTAATCCAACATCTTTCTTCTGTGATTATCCACAAGGATAGCCACTACATTACATGTGAACACAGACAGGATAGACTAGGAATTATTCTGATTTTTTTCTCACAAGTTTTCTTGCAGAGTTAATAAGATCAAGTCTGTATTAGCAAAGTGAAAATTGGGATGATTTTCAGAAAGCTATGGGTAAAATCTGTCATAAATTTGATATTGAAGAAGGTAAATAATTTCTTTAACCTAAATATTTTCTGTATAACATTTGTTATCTCCCCTGGCTAACTGTGTCAAGAAGGATTTCCTTGGTGGAGTGTAAATCTTCCACCTCAATCCTATTTGTGAACTCCCTAAGTGCAGTTTAATCTGTGATCTGACTTAGTTTATCTATAAAGTTTGTTTAAAGTAGGTTTATGTATGAGATTATGATTATTTAAGTTTCTTCAACTTTTATGACATTGAAGGAAGTGTGGGATTATGAATCTGTCTTTTCTTTAACTTTTATGGCCAAAGAGGAATGTATAAGATTGCAGTATGTAAAATAATTATTTCTTTAATTTTGTCTGTAAGAAGCTTTACCTAAATTCTTACCCTTGATAATTTCTATATTGTGGTAGAAATATTTCAGCAGCAGTTACCTACCACATGAACTCAGAGAGGAGATATTTCTCCCCAAAAACCTTGATTTAATCACAATATTTAGTTATAGTGTATTTTCCATTTTTCAAGGGTGTTATCTCCTAAACTTAAGAATTTTAAAGGCCATATATTTTACGTTCTCCTCTTCTGACTTGAAATTTCACGGTGCTTCAGCACCTTTAGTACTAGACTCTTTCATTAGACACTTGTTTCTGTGCTTTATTTGTAGCATAATTGGTGAAGATGTCTTCTCACTATTTAGGATAAGAAGACTATAAGATAGAACATGAGAAATGAAATACTTTACTGAGAATCCAAGTCAACTCTCCAAATATCTTCCTCTATGTCTTTTCCATCCAATCCACTCACTGTATGTTTAAACAAACAAAATAATAAGAATTTAACTTAAGGCAGGGGTAGCAATCATGATATCAGACAAAGCAAAAGCAAAAATTGACCCAATTAAAAGAGAGAATCAGAGAAACTACATTTTGCTAAAAGGTTCCATAGACATTGAAGTAATATCAAAAAATTTTTACAGCAAGTTTCTCTAAGGCTTCATTGCTCAAATATATAATGAGTATAGAACTGAGTCAAATTTACAAAAATAAGAACCATTCCCCAAGTGATAGTCAAAGGATATAAGCACGTAGTTTTTGGAGGAAGAAATCAAAGTTATCTATAGTCATAAAAAAATACAATTAGAGAAATGCAAATTGAGATAACTGAGATACTACCTTACAGCTTCAGAAATGACAAATGCTGGAGGGGAGAAGAGAAAAACAGGTACACTAATGAACTACTGGTGGAGTAGTGAACTGGTCTAACCATTCTGAAAAGCAATTTGAAACTATGCCCAAAGGACTATAAAACTGTGTACCCTTTGACCCCACAATACCACTATTAGGTCTGTATCCCAAAGAAAATAAAGAAAAAAGGAAAAGGACATACATGTACAAAAATATTTATAGCAGTGCTTTTTGTGGTAGCAAAGAATTAGAAATCGAGGGGATGCTTATCAGTTGGGGAATAGTTGAACAAGTAATGATGTATAATTGTAATGGAGTACTATTATGCTATAAGAAAGAATGAAGGGAGTGGTTTCAGAAAAATCCATGGCAAGACCTATATAAAGTGATACAAAATGAAATGAGAAGAACTGGGAGATCATTGTACACACTAATAGCAATGCTGGAATGATGATCAACTGTGAAAGACTTGGGTACTTTGATAGAACACAATGATCCAAGACAATTTCAGAGGACTCGGGATGAAACAATGTTATCTACTTCCCCCTCCCCAAGAGAGAACTGATAAAGTCTGAGTGCTAGTGGAAATATAATTTTCTCACTTTCTTTATTTTTCTTACTTTTTTGAAATATGGTTAATATGGAAATATGTTTTGCATGCTTTCACTTGTATAATTGATATCATATTGCTTGCCTTCTTAGTGAGTGGTGGAGGAAATGAAAGGAAGGAGAGAATTTGGAACTCAAAATTTAAAAAGAAAATAATGTTTAAAAAATAAATAAATAATGTTTTAAATGAATTTAACTTATAATATTTAAATCCATCATTACATTGATAATGTTGACATAAACTTGAAACTATATGTTTTGTTTTTCAGTGTATCATTATATTCTTGATATTGTTATTTTGGAGAATGTTACAAAGGAAGGTTATATGAAAATAAAATTAATAGATATATATGGGAGAGTGGAAGAATCAAAAATCAAAAGGTAAGTAATATAAAGTTACAGAAACACTGAATTTGAGATTTAGAAGGAACCTCAGTGGCTATCTAGTGTAATCCATATAGAAAGGAATTTCCACTATAATATATTTGATGTGTGGTTATCTAGCTGCTACTTGAAGACTACAACAGAGAGGGAACCTGTCACCTCTCCATACCCTCCGTTCTATTTTGGGACAGTGCTAATTGTTAGGAAGTTTTTCTTACATCAAATCTAGCTTTCCCTCTTGCAAGTTCCACCCATAATTCTTGGGATTGTTGTTCTACAGCCAAAAAGAGTAAGTCTAATTCCTATTCAACAAAATAGCTCTTTAAGTTTTTGAGGCCAGTTATGCTTTTCCACCTGTATCTTCTCATCCCCAGGCTAAAAATATCCATTTCTTTACATTGAAACTCAGATTCTAGGCCTTTTCATTATCCTAATGCCATCCTCTGGACATTCTCCATTTTATCAATATATTTCTTAAGGAAAGTGGCACCCAGAACTGAACACAATAATCCAAATAAGGTCTGATGAAGGCATGTAGAGCAAATTGCTACCTGAAGCTATGACTCTCTTAACGCAGCTCAAGATCTCAGTAGTTTTGGTTGATTTTTTGTTCGTTTGTTTGCCTGGTATCACAATGCTGACATATTGAGCTTGCAGGCCACTAAAACTCCCTTTCCTTTTTCAAAAGAATTATTGTTTACTGAACTAATATTTGTAAAGCTTATTTTAAATACCATTTTTATTTTTATATATATTTTTGAAAGCCTTTACATTTTTCCCTATTGAAATTTATCTAATTAGATTCATCCCAAAGCTCCAGCCCAGAGATGTCAAACTCACAGCTCCTTCTACAAAACTTCCTGTATGCCTGGAAGCAGATTAAACTATATTTGGGAAATGTTTAATAAAACAAATAAAATTATAACTCAACATAGATCATCTTAGTCTGTGGTTTTCCAAGCCAGTGTGAGGCCAGCAGGGATATATCTCTAATGGAGTTTGACACAATTGCTTAAGATTCTTTTGCCTTTTGCCTTTTGCCTTGGCATCCGGTGTGTCTGCTTTCCCTCCTACCTTTGTGTCAGTTGCAAATTTGGTGAATGTGCCGTCTTTAACTTTTCCCAAAATGTTAAATAGGACGAGGCCAAACAAAGATTCCTGAGATAATCCACCAAAAAACTTTTATCATGTTATCATTGAGCTATTAATAACTATTTTTGAATGGGCCTATCTGAAAAGTTCTGTATCTATATAATTGTAATTGCTAAAATCTTAGTAAATTGTATCCACAGAATTCCCATCATCTACTAATTTAGAAATCTTGTGAAAACACAGGAAAACATTGTTAGTCTGTAATGACTTATAATTGATAAAGCCTACTTTTACTCATCTTCTATTTCCAGATATTCTCCAACCATCTCTTCAATGATCCGTCATTGAATTTTCCCAGGAATTGAAATCAAGTTCATTGGACTGTACTTTACAGAGTCTATTCTCTTCCCTTTTTTGACTATTGCATGTACATTTATCCTTCCTCAATCTTGTAATATCTGACATTTTCCATGATCTTGAAAAATTGACAGAGGCTCAGCAAATACATCTGCCAGTTCTTTCAGGATTGGAAGATGTCAGTCACCTGGGGTGGGTGATTTGAATTCATCAAGGGAAATTAGAAGCTCTCTTACTACCTATCTCCTAGATTATATGGAGTATCTCCTTCCTCTTAGTCATTTTTGTTCTGTCATTTACAGTGCAGAGGTCATTCTCCTTGGTAAAGAAAATAGAAATAAAATTATATTTGAGCAGCTCTGCCTTCTCTTTGTTGCCATCACCAAATTCAACCCAAGTGAAAATTCTATCCTTTCTTTGATGTTCCTTTTTTCTCGCCATATAGTTTACCACAAAATAAAAGAAACAAAAGACCCACTTTTTTTCTTCCCTTAGCATCCCTTGCTAGCCTCAGGTCATTTGAACATTCTTGCTATTGCTTTTATAGCACCATGTCATGGTCTTTATATCTATCTTCACCTTCAGTATCTCTTCAGTTACTAGACTTCTTTATATAAGCTTCTGAATATACACAGCTACTTCCTGTTCTTGTTCCTTTGAATATGGTAAGAAGTATCCAGAGTCATGCTTCTGACATGGATTTCACCGTCAACAAATCTTAGTGATGCTTTTTGGTTAAGTTTGACTCCTTATCCTAGGACTACTTGTTCTTCTCACTACTTAATCTTTTGGAATTTTTGTATAGATGCCTGAGGATATGATTTTACTACTGGCACCACTCCTGGATTTTGTCTCCTATGGACTTCTGCATCTTAATTGCTATTCTGTCTTGTTTGTAGCTACTCACTAGGGTACCTAATTTTTACAATATGCATAGGCAATCTTTCCACCCCCTTTATTCTTTTAAAACACTGTTTTGATTAGATTATAAAGATGCTATTCAAATAAATAAATTCTGATTAGCCATTGTTTGCTATATCTATGACCAGGAATTTGTTATCCTTATATTTTAAGATACGATCCAGAAGTTCAAATCCCATTTTTAGACACAATTTTCATAACTAGCCATTCACTTTCCAAATTAATTTCCTTCTTCAATATATTTTGCCTTCAATAGACAACAGTGGTGAAAACATGTATGTATATCTCTATGGTCTTAAGTTTCATGCCCCAGATTTCACAATACTTCTCAGATTCCTCCTGGGAATGTCATTTGTGCCCATGTAAATGCCCATGAGAAGGAGGTAGTCTTCCATTTTGATGGCTTTCTCCTGGAACACAGATAACTGTCACTGGAATGTGGCTTAAAAATACAAGCACTGTACTTGATGTAGTGCTTTTCCCATTACAATATATTACCTTTTGTTTTAAATTATAAGGCAAAGATATATTCACATGGTGAAATGCTATAGCAATTTGACTGTGAAATTCAATCAACAGAGATGTATATTTCAGAAAGTTAGCGTTCTCTGAATGGCAGCAGATTATTTAGCTCAAGTATCTAATTTTGTGTTTATGAAATTCTTTTAATGATATTTTGACAACTCTTAGAATTATATATTAATTTAAATTAAGTTATGTCCGTATGGAAAGAATTTCAAAAGCTAAGAAAGTTGAATCTTTTTAAACAATAGAATACAATAAAAATTCATATTACTACTATGGTAAATAGAGCATCATTTATTTCATGGAAATCTGCAATTATAAATCCTACTTTGATTTATTATTTTTCCATAACAAGTGACAGTAAATTAATTTACTTAGCATTTTTTATGATTAAACACTATATATAAATTTTGTCATTAGTAATAAATGTGACTTTGTATCAAATTGGGGGAAGGAGGTACCATTGGCTTAATTTTAGATACTGTCAACATATGAAATTTCTTCCTACATTTCTGTTAAAATTATGTAATTCAGTCTTTTTATCATCAGACATAAGTTGTAAAGTTTCACTCTATTTAGGGTTAAAGACTTTGTTTTAAACCATATATGATGTTGTGTTCTGTTTTCTATCTAGTTACATGACAACACATCCTATCTATGAGGAAGTCAGTGTTCTTGCTGGATTTTACCATGACTTTAAAGATATTTCAAAAATTGTTTTGACATATTCTCAAAAGAATGCAAAACCTAAGTATCCTAAACACAAATACAAGATTCACCATATCAAATTAAGATCACTTACAAATCCAGAAAGGTAAAGTATATTTTTTTGTTTGGAGAATTTATTTTTAAATATGGGGGAGCTAGTAATCCATTTGCTTAAAGAAATGGTGAAAAATTATTTGCTTACTATACTACATGTCTGGCCAAGAATCTGTCATCTTGGGGCAGCTAGGTGGCACAGAGGATAGAGCACCAGCCCTGAATTCAGGAGGACCTGAGCTCAAATCCGGCCTTAGACACATAACACTTAGTAGATGTGTGACCCCGGGCAAGTCCCTTAACCCCATTGCCTAGTCCTGCCCCCCCCAAAAAAAGAATCTGTCATCTTTATGTTTTAAGATGTGGTCCAGAAGTTCAAGTCCCATTCTTAGACATCAGTTTCACAACCAGCTATTCACTTCCCAAATTAATTTTCCTCTTCTGTATCTTTTGCTTTTGATAGGCAACAGTGAAGAAAACATAACTATTTTCCCATATATTTCCCAAACTAACATTTACATTCTTAATTATCTGATCGGGTAACTTACCCATCCTCTGCATGTTATGCTATGGAAACCTTCTATTGGAGTGTCACATGTGTCACAGGAGAAGACTTTGTAGAAATTGAAAATCTTAGTGCTTTAAATTGTGACTACACTTATACATTGTCTACACCATTAAGAGAAACAAATGAAAAGTCATCCTTTACACATTAAACCAGGACAAATACACTTTGCTTTACATAGTCGATATAGTCCATGAAACTTTGATCTGAATCAATATTTCATAAATTAAATAATTTTAAATTCAATATGGAGTCATATATTTTTTCAGTACTAATTTACATTTAAATTGTGCTTTTACAGTTAATAAACATTTTACAAACACTTTCATTTGAACATCACAAAACTCTGAAATATGTAGACTCATTGTCTATTTTATGGGTGAAGAAACTGATGCCTGAAAGATTAATGTCTTGCCCAAGTTAATAAGTGGTATATTCAGAACTAGACCTAGGTCTTCTCAAGTTCAGGGCAGAACTGAGTGTTGAACACTTTTTAAATTTATCTGTTTTTGGTTAGAAAAGTAGATGAGTCTAGCTAATTTCCTGTATCACATTCTGATCTTCACAGAAACAATTATTCAGATACTTGAAGAAAAAGTGGACTTTGCCTGAATATTAAATATTTGCTCAATGTTACACCTCATTTCCTGTTGTGTAGATCTCCCCCTACCAAAATATGGAAGTTAAAAGGGGACTCGAGCAGGGTTTTAATGATGGATAGAATTCCAATATATATACAAAAGGAGATCTTTTAATAGAAGGTAGTTATATGTACAATAAAAAGAACAGAAAAATTAAATATTTTAGGATTCAATGATTATACCAGTTTGGTGGAACAGTGGGATTAAGCAGCAGCATGGTGGGAGAAAAGACAGTAGAGTACATTGCCAGATTGTAGAGAACATTAAATTCCAGACTGAGTAATGTGGATTTTCAAGGGTTTCCCATAAGAAATACGGAGAGAAAATGAGTTAAGAGTAGGAAAAGAAAAGAAAAATTAAGTAAGGGAATGGCATGATGAAGTAGCCTGGTGCATTTTTACTTAAACTGCCACCATTACCACTACTAATATTACTACTTATATTACTACCATTACCTGATATTTCCATAGTACTTTAAAGTTTGCAAAGGGTTTTGTTTACATTATTTCATTTGGTAACATGTAATGGAAAGGGCTCTGGATTTTGAATTTTCAAAAAACAAACCATGTTCAAATTCTGATGTTGACACTTATGAACCCTGTGGCCTTGAGCAAATCACTTAACATCTGTGACCTTTGGTATTTTTATATATAAAATGAAGGAGCTGGATTAGGTGGCTCCTAAGGTACTTTCCAACTATAAATATATGATACTGTGAAAATAGACAAAAGTTTGTAGTTGGAAATGAAGCATCAGGTATGAGAAACAATAAGAAGGACATTTTGACTAGATTGTGTGAAGCGGAGTAATATGTAATATCTCTGGAAAGGTAGGTCGTGAACAAGTTGTGAAGCGTCTTAAATGCTGAACAAAATAATTTTTTGTTTGTTTGTTCCTATAAATAATGAGACACTGGATTTAGTAGGAGTGTGACATGGTCAGAATTCAGGAAAATCACTTTGATAGCTATGTTGGGGATGGATTAGAGTGAGATTAGATAAGGCAGAGTAACCAATTAGAAAGCTATTGCAATAGTTTAAGCGAGATATGTTGACGGCTTTAACTATGCTGGGGGCTGTATGGAGGGAATGGGAAGGATTTGAGCAATGCAAAAGTAAGGCTTTTATTTAATTGTTTATCTCTTGCTTTATTATTTCTAGGTATTCATGCAATCCTTGTACAAAATCATTTTTTTTTCCTTTCAGTATTTTTTCCTAGGTGGCATTTTGTGGGTAGTACAGTAGTAGAGCACCAGACCAGGAGTCAGAAAGACATGAGTTCAAATTTGGTCTCAGACATTTACTAGCTGTGTGACCCTGCGCAAATCACTTACCCCTTTTGCCTCAGTTTCCTCATAAATGTAAAATGAGCTGGAGAAGAAAATGATAAACCACTCTAGTATCTTTACCAAGAAAATACCTGATGGAGTCACAGAATCAGATACAACTGAAAAAATTGAATAACAATGAAAATAACAGTTAATAATATTTTTATTACATAGTTCAAAATAGCGGTATAAGAAGACTACTTTGGAAATAGTGGTAATTATTATCACAGTATTTAAAAAATAAAAACACCACTGTGACAGGAAGTGTAGGATGAAATAGAATAGGAAGAGACAGTCCGGAAAGCCAATTATAAAGTTATTGAAATAATAGAGGTATCAGGTAACAAGAACCTAGTATGAACAGTAATAAATTTGAGAAAAGAATGAGCAGTTGTTAAATATATTGTAAAGAAAGAATTGACAGGTAGTGAGACAATGGAAAGAATGAAGATTTGGAGCTAGTAGCTAAACTGTCAGTTCTGTTCTTTATTATCTATATGACTTTGGGCTTGATGTTTCCCTACATATAAAATTAAGTGGTTGGACTAACCAGTCACTAAGGCCCAATTTACATATATAGCCTGTGAACTTAATCTGTGTGTCTTAGTGATTAATTGGATGTAAGGAAGAGGAGGGGAAAGAAAATATCAGGATTTATGTATTAGAATGCTATAGGAATGAATCCTTTTTAAAATTCAGTTGTGAAATTCTTTAAGATTTGATAAGGATGTTTATACTTGCCAGGTTTTTTCCATTGGTTTATAATATTCAAAAGCTACTTTGATTAGAGATGCAATGTTTTATTTGTTTCATATTTTATTTTTCCCAATTACATGAGAACAATTTTAAACGTTTTTTTTTTAATTTTTAGTTCCAAATTCTGCCCCTCCCTTCCCTCCTCCCTTATTGAGAAAGCAAGCAATTTGATATAGGTTATACATGTGCAATGATACAAAAAATATTTCCATATTAGTCATGTTGTGAAAGAAAACAGACCAAAAAAAAAAAAACCTTCAAGAAAAAGAAAATTTAAAAAAAAAAAAAGCATGCTTACTGCATTCAGACTCCACCAATTCTTTCTCTGGAGATGGATATCATTTTTCATCTTAAGTCCATTGGGACTGCCTTGGATCATTGTATTGCTAAGAATAACTAAATCATTCACAGTTGAACGTCATATAATATTGCCGTTATTGTGTATAATGTTCTGCTGGTTCTGCTTCTCTCACTCTGCATCAGTTTATGTAAGTCTCTCCAGGTTTTTCTGCTCATCATTTCATATAGTACAATAGTATTCCACCACAATCATATATCACTATTCCCTAGCCATTCCCCAACTGATGGTCATCTCCTCCATTTCCAGTTCTTTGCCACCACTAAAAGAGCTGCTATAAACATTTGTATACATATAGATTCTTTTTTGTGTGTGTGTATCTTTTGAGATACAAACCTAGTAGTGGCATTGCTGGGTCAATGGGTGTGCATAGTTTTATAGTCCTTTGGTCATAATTTTTGCTCTCCAGAATGGTTGAATCAGTTCACAACAGTGCATTAGCAGCTCATTTTTCCCACATCAGCTTCAACGCTTGTCATTTTCCTTTTATGTCATGTTTGAGGTGGTACCGTATAGTTGTTTTTAATTTGCATTTCTTTAATCAATAGTGATTTAGAGCATTTTTTCATATGACTATAGATAGCTTTGGTTACTATATCCGAAAACTGCCTGTTCCTATCCTTTATCAATTGGGGAATGGTTCTTATTTTTATAAATTTGACTCAATTGTCTATATATTTGAGAAATGTAGTCTTTATCAAAGAAACTTGATATAAAATTTTCCCACACTTATGATTACTGTGTATTTCCCTCCATTCTATTTTCTCCCATTTATCCTTCTCTCTCTCTCTCTCTCTCTCTCTCTCTCTCTCTCTCTCTCTCTTTCTCTCTCTCTCTCTCCTCTTTCACCTTGTCCATCCTCAAAAATGTTTTGATTCTGACTACCATTTCCCCTAATCTGCTTTCCCTTCTATCAGCCCCACCACCTTGTTTTATCCCCTTCTCCTACTACTTTCCTATAGGGTAATATAGATTTCTATACCCTAATGTGTGTATGATATTCCTTCTTTGAGCCAATTCCAATGAATAAGGTTCAAATGCTCCCCCTGCCCACATACCCCATCTTTCCATACTCTGCAAAAGCTCTTTTTTATCTATTTTATGTGAAATAATTTACCCCATTGTATCTCTCTCTTTCCCCTTCTCCCAGTGCATTCCTCCTTCTCACTCTTTAATTTTTTTAGACATCATCCCATCATATTTATCTTACACCAGTGCCCTCTAAGCACACTCCTTCTAACTGCCTTAATAATGATAAAGTTCTTAGTAGTTACAAGTATCATCTTCCTATTTTGGAATGTAAACAATGTAACCTTATTGAATCCCTTATGATTTCTCTTTCCCATTTACCTTTTTATGCTTCTCTTGAGGCTCTTATTTAAAAGTCAAATTTTCTATTCAGCTCTGGTCTTTTCATCAGGAATGCTTGAAAGTCCTCTGTTACCTTGAATGTCCATTTCCACTCTCAAAGGATCATACTCAATTTTAGCTTCAGATTATCAAATTCTAAGCCCTCCAATCTTTTATTGTAGAAGCTGCTAAATCTTCTGTTATTGAACCATAGCTCCATGATATTTGAATTGTTTCTTTCTGTTTGAAATATTTTCTGCTTGACCTGAGAGCTCTGGATTTGGCTATAATATTCCTGGGAGTTTTCATTTTGAGATCTCTTCCAGGAGGTGATTGGTGAATTTTTTCAATTCTATTTTACTCTCTGGTTCTATAATATCAGGGCAGTTTTCCTTGATTATTTCTTGAAACATCTCTTCTAGGCTTTTTTTGTTATCATGGCTTTTAGGTAGTCCAGTAATTCTTAAATCGTCTCTCCTTGTTCTATTTTCCAGGTCAGTTGTTTTCCCAATGAGATATTTTACATTTTATTCTATTTATTCATTCTTTTGATTTTTATTTTATTGTTTCTTGATGTCTCATGGAGTCATTAGTTTCCACTTGCCTAATTCTAATTTTTAAGGAATTATTTTCTTCAGTGATGTTTTATACTTCCTTTCCCATTTTGTGAATTCTACTTTTTAAGGAGTTCTTTTTTTCAATGAATTTTTGTCCATCTTTTTCTATTTGATCAATTCTACTTTTTATGGAGTTCTCTTCAGTGGATTTTTGTGCCTCTTTTATCATTCAGTCTATCTGAGTTTTGAAGGCATCATTTTCCTCAGTATTTTTGTGCCTCCTTTACCAAGCTGTTGGATCTTTTTCATGATTTTCTTGCATCACTGTCATTTCCCCCCAAACTTATTCTGTACCTCTCTTAATTGATTTTTAAACTCCTTTTTGAGCTCTTCCAGGAATTCTTTTTGGGCCTGAGACTAATTCGTATTTTTCTTTGAGGCTTTGGATGTAACAGTTTTGATTATGTCATCTTCTTTTGAGTATTCATTTTGATATTCCCTGTCAGTATGGTAAATTTCCATGGTTGGGATATTTTTTGTTGTTTGCTCACTTTCCAGCCTATTTCTTGACTTTTAGCTTTATATTAAACTTGGACTCTGCTCCTGGGATGGAGGGGGCAATGTACCAATCTTAGGTGTTTTGTGCAGCTGTTTTCAAAAGCAGTTCTAGGGGGTCTGTAAGTTTTCTGTTCTTTCAAGGTGGTATGAACTATGGAGAGCTGTCTTTACTACTTTCCTGGCCTGTGCTCTGATCTTTGAGTGACCATGAGCACTCTTTTCCTCCCTCGAACTGTGAGCCAGGTTTCAGCTCTCCTGTGGCCACAAACTCTGGTGGGTTAGTACTCCTCCTCACCCAGGGACTGTGACCCAAGACTGACACTTGGACCCCACTATAGGCAATGCAACAGAGTCTGGCACCAAGTGCTGGCAAAGGGACCCCTGTAATCTCCTTCTAACAAGTTGTCAGACCCCCTTACCATCTGTGTGCTGAGATCTCTGGAAGCTGTCAGTTCAGTTGCCCCCATCGCCTGCTGCTGGCTTGTGCCTGGTGTAGCCCACTGTTGACTTGCCTGGGCATTGCCTTCTCTGGACTGGGCTCCATTCTCATGCCAGTACAACACATACTTCCTGCTGAGCTTCTAAGTTTTATTGGGCTGGACATTTGTTTCACCGCATCTTTATGTGGGTTCTGTAACTCCAGAATTCATTTTGAGGCATTATTTGGAGGGGAATTTGAGAGAGCTCAGATGAGTCCCTGCTTTTCTCCACCATCTTGGCTCTGCCCCTTAGGGATGCAAAATTAATCATGAAAACCAATGATAAAACAATAATTTATGTATTATATATTATACATAGTTATATATATACATATATATGCTTATATATATACTTATATATATAATTTATATATTATTTATTATAATACTAATAAGTTTTATAGTGCTTCAAGATTTAGAACTTTCTGAGGTAGGTAAATATTAAAAAATATTTTGTGGAGAAGTGACTCACCTCCCCCAACATACTAGCAACAACTTCTGAGCAAATGCAACTAACAGGTTAACATACACAGGAGTCCTAGGAGGAGCATCAACCCCTGGGGCAACAATTCTGTTTCTAGTGCAGTCCCCAGCCATCATCCAGGGAGGCAGCTACTGTGGACAAGAGGCTACCTATTACGCACATAGCAGGCAAGGCTGATGCTGAAAAGTACCCTAATGGAAAGATATGAGAGAGCAGTGCCAGCAAAGTCAAACCGCTACTACCACCTTAACTACCATCTCCTCTCAGACCATTATGGAGATAGCTCAGGGCTCTAAAATCAAGAGCCTTGGTAATGGCAATGCTTTGAACCCAGTAGCATCAGCCATTATCCTGGGAAGCAACCCCTATGCTAATGTCTTGAGACTGTTACTGTAGACTTAGCTACTAAAAAATCCCAAAATAAAGTTACCAAAGCCCTTCAAATTGCCAAACAGATCAACATCAGAAACTGATATGATTGTATCAATGGAAATGACATAAAAGAGGCATTGCTTTCTGCTTTGCCATTGTACCCTAAGAACCATGAGACTGTTTCATTTGACCTGCAGCTGAAACCTTCCATGTGTGTTATTTCTCCAATTAGAACGTGAGCCTCTTGAAAGCATCTTAATTTTCTATTTATATTCTTAGCATTTAACACAGAATTTTACACATAGTGAGTGCTTAATAATCGACTGATTGTTTGATGATTAATCTTTTCTCCCACTACCACTCTACTGAAGCTCACTCATCCTCCAAACTGGTTCTATACATTTCTATCATACCCTAAGGTTTACAAAATGCTTTACTCACCACAACTGTGAAGAAGGAAGCACAACCATTCTTGTCCCCTTTTATAGATGTGGAAACTGAAACTTGAAGAGGGGAAATAAGAATGACCACACAAACCCAGGTTTTGAGCTTCAAATTCATTGTTTCTAGTCTTCTCATGATACCAAACTGCTACTATAGACTTAACATATTTATATGGGGAAAAATGTGAAGACTTGCTGGTGTACTAATTCTTTTCCTTCTTTCCCTCCTTTTTTCTCTCCCTCCCTTAGACCACAGCTTTGCAGGTATGATTTTGAACTGAAAGAAAATGTGGAAACCACACTCAAACCACATTCCTGTACTCCAACAGACATACAGACAAAGTGATATTTCACAATAAATATGGAAATATTGGATTTTATATTTATTGAGAAATTATGGTGATGGGGAAGTATAGTAATTCTTGGCCTGTTCTGAGATTTCCTTTTCCAGAAAGAATCATTCAATATGAAATTAAAATGATCCTCTATTTTGGAGAAATATTGGGAAGTCAACAGAGAAAACAATAAAACAAAATGGAGTTTCTGCAGATAGCATGATGTTATTTAACTCACTTTTATATTATATATTCCGCAATTAAATATTGTTAATAAATAAAAATATATTTGGATAAGGAATGGAGATCTTCAGAGTTCCCTCTGAGAGAATTCATTATGTCGTCTAAATGATTCCCAGGTGTTTTTAGTATCCTATTGTGGTAGAATAAATTGTTGTTGTTGCTAATAATACATTTGGATAGTTTTAAGGTTTAAAAAGCACATTGTTTTTCATTCCAAGATTCTGATTCTGTGAAGCCATTGGAATGAAGATGACTGTAATACCAAAAATACTAGAGGGGTCTACATATTGGTTGAGTAGGAATAGCTGAACATATTACAATTAAAAATATAAATGTAACTGAAAATAATTGAACCATTTAGAATGATTGATTTGAAGAATTCAAAGACATATGGTAAGAAATATGAAATGATACATAACAAAGAAAATAATACCAATGTAATACAATGGAAAGGGCACTAAATTTGGAAGTAGAGAACCTGGGCTTAACTCCCAGGTCTGCCACTTCCTTTATATTCTCTGCACCTCAGCTTTCTCATCAAAAAAAAAATAAGATAGTTTGATTAATTACCCCTGAAGTCCTTGCTTTTGTAAAGGCTTCAATTTAATTTTCAATTAATAAGCATTTTTTCCATCATCCTCATTCTCCCAACTGGGGCAAGGTAGAGAGAGGAAGAAAAGAAAAACTAAACCTTCTAAAAATGTGAATAGTCAAGCAAAACAAATTTGCACATTGCCCAAGACCACAAATTTGTCATTTTATGTATCTTGATTACATAAACTATAGTTTATGAAGTACTTTCAATCTCAAAGACTATGATCCTATAAACCAAAAGAACATTGGTTTACAGGCCTTTGTTATTAATTTTTAATAAAAGTTAATAGCTATTAGGGTACAGAGATATTGAAAACAAAAGGAATAAATAGTAAATATATCTTTTACAGACCATAACCCATTAGAAATAGTAATCAATCTAGGAATCACAAACAAAAGGTACAGACCTAAATAGAGATTTAACACAAAATCCTAAATTATGGGTGAGCCAAAGAACAAATCATAGAAACAATGATTATATAAAATAAAATGATAATGATAAAACAACATATCAAAATTTCTGGGATGTGGCTAACAGTGTTCAGGAGAAAAATCACATCCCTACAAACACAAATTAGAAATAAAATGAGAATTTTTTTCAAAAGAGAGTATTAATTAACTAAATGTGTTTTTTAAAGTTAGGAAGCCAACAAATAAACAAAAGTAAAATAGCAAAAAAAAAAAGATATTAAAAACTAGAAACAAAAAAAAACTGCTATAGAAAGCTGGTTCTTTGAAAAGACTAATTACATTACTAAACCTTTAGGCAATTTGTTTAAAAAGAGGAGGGCAGAAAAATTAAATAAATAAAATAGCAAATGACCAAAGTGAAATAAGATAAGTTCCCTGAATGACAGCAGATGTTCTAGCTTTCTTTGCAATTGTGTTCACTTGTAAGGAAACATTCTCTGCTTGTAAAGCTTTTGCTTACCTTTACAGGATTCACTTACATTGAGGCCAAAGTAACATTGGAGCCTATGAGTCTGACATAGATATCAAAACGCAGGTTTTCAAAGCAGTGTTGGAAAGCTTTCAAGAAGATCCCTATATGTACTGAAATGAAGTAATGTCTTCATTGCCTTGGAATGTTCTTTCACTAAGGGACTTTTGCTCTAATCCCCGTGGTTCAACACTTCTTACTTAGGATTTAGCTCTCTTCCTTTGTCTGTGGTCATTACAGAGAATGCCACACAATCCAAATATAAGTATTCAAAGTTCTTTACACACACACACACACACACACAAACAAAGCAAACAGATCAGTTTTCAGGAAAAACACATTCTTTTAAAGAATAAACTAATTCAAGACAGAATAAAGTGAAAGACATTGAATTCAGTGTTTCATTTGCAGTGAAATGAGAAACAACAACATGATATTTAAGACTTGGATTAGGAGGAGGAGTGGTATGATGTACATCCTAGCTTGTTTTAGTACTATTTTAACTGGTACTGGTGAATCAAGGAATAGCTATAGCTGCTACAAGAAAAAAATCTTTTTTTAGGTGATAAACTATTGAATAGGAAAGATTGTATTTCATCAAAATTTGTTTTGTTTCATTAAATTCAATACATGGCATTAGTCTAAACCAGGTGTGGGGAACCTATGGCCTCAAGGCCACATGTGGCCTTCTAGGTCCTTGGGTACAGCCATTTGACTGAGTCCAAGTTTTATAGAACAAATCTTTTTATTAAAAGTTTATTAAGGGCCTAGACTGTGGGATTTCCATCCTTCAGGCTGTTAAGACTTTTTTCTTTCCCTCAATTGGTAGAAAGAATTTTCTTTGGTAGAACATTTACTGAAAGAGAAGAACTCTTTTGGGGCAAACAAAATCAAAAGCAGCTTTAATAGACTTGATAGAACGACACTGTTATCACTTGATAACAGTGAGGATCTACTTATTTCTCTATGTGCTAGTGGGAGACTGTAACAGACTTGATTGGGAGTGGCAGGGCAGATGTTTGGTAAGAGCTATTTCTACACTATCATCTTAGCACATTAGCTTTTTGAAAAGCTAATTAAGTCTGGCTGACTAATTGATATCAACCAATAATCATAAAGGAAGAACATCTGTGGGGCCTCATGAATTGTACAGCATTAAAAAGACAACATCAACCTCTACTGGGATGCTCTTAGAGCCCTGACATGACACAGTAGCCATGTTCTAGAGACCTACCTAAGCTGTGCTACAGGGAGTTGGAATAGTTACTCCAGAGCATGTGCTATAAGAATCAATGCAATGACAACTGAATTATGTTTATTTGGGGAGTCTCTGTAGGAAATAATTGAAACTTCATTATACTATCCTATATATGTTATTTCACACTTTTGACGGGCAATTGCCCCCTAAGTGAACAATTTTGTGCCAAATTAACCACCATAGTGAAGGAGAAAAGAAACAGATCACGTATTCAGAATTTTTGTAGTCCAACAAGGCTTATTGAAGGATGTAAGATATTCTTTTTAACCAGTAGAGGTCTCAGGAGGACTGGAGATGAGACAACACGCTCCTCAGAGCTATGTTTTCATTTGGGTTTCTACCAGTATCTAGGTAGTTGCTTGGATACACACAATAAATCATCAGAAGAAACTACTTAATATAGTTTTTTTTAACCTCTCAGTAACTTGATCACTTCTAAGGAGGACAGCAGGTTATTTCAGAGAAAAAGACAATAGGATTTTGCTGTAAGGATTTGTACCTTTCTCTTGATATATCTCTATGAAACCACGTCAGTTTGTTCACTAAAAGGAAAGTTAGCATTTGTAGATTTATAAGTCCTAGTGCATGTCCTTATGGGGTGGGAATAGTATCCTAATCCCCTGCCTTAATGCACATTAGCCTGGGCTTTTCCTTAAAAGGTATTGAAACTGCCCTTGAAATTTGATTAGCTCAGGGAATTACAGGCTCAGGTTGCCTATTGATATAATTTCTTGGTCATGAATACAAAACAACCTAAACATACTTCAGCTTCACTCTAAGGGTTAGCTGGTATAGCATGATGTATAATTTAGAGGCCGGGAGCTTTGTCCTTGATGAATGTATTTGTTGAGTATCATTTGTTATAGGTAGTATAACTCCTTTTGGTAATTGTTGAATGACCCATCATATGTTTCATTGTGTTTCATTATGGAACCTAAACTACCAGACAAATGGTCCAGAACACTCTCCCTATCTAGATATATACACGTATATGTATGTATATACACTATATATATGTGTGTGTGTGTATACATATGTACATTAATATATCCATGTATATATATGTAAATGCATTTTATATATGCACACATGTGTATGTGTTTGTATATTTATATATACATATATATGTATAAGTACAGTCAGGGTTCTACAACTAAACATGGAATACAGTCATCACTTAATTGGCACTAACACATATGTTTAAAATCAAAAGAGAAACTGACAAATGGGAAAATCTTTGCATCAACAATCCATGATACAAGTCTGAGAGCTAAGGAATTGACACAAATATATAAGACCAAAAGTTGTTCCTCAATAAAGCAACAAATCGAAGTAAATGGGGCAAAACTCTGTTTTTCAAAGGAATTACAAACTATGAATAAACCACATGGAAGATTGCTTCACATTATTAATAATAAAAATACAAATTAAACAACTATCATCACCTATCAAGTTTGCAAAGATTATAAAAGCCAGAAATAGTCAATGATGGAGTAGCCGTAGGAAAATAGGTGTGCTAATACAATATTGATTGAGCTGTGACTTGATTCAAACATTCTGGAAAATAACTTGGAATTATATAAAAGACACTAAATTATTTATACCTTTTGATCAAGTAGTCTCACTGCTAGGCATATATTCCAAAGAAGTCAAAGACAGAAATAAGGAAAGTCTACATATGTACCATAATATATTCATAACAATATTTTTGATGGTAGCAAAATGAATACCCATCAATTTGGAGAATGTCTGGACAAATTCTGGCATGGACATGGGAGACAGTTTTGTATATAAGTGTCAAGAAGGCCAGTTTGGTTGGAATATAGAGTATGTGAATAAGAATGATATATAATAAACCCAGGACTGTAGGAGCCAGGTTGCATTATGAAATTCAATACCATTAGTTTGTCAACTTGTATTTCAATGTACATGTCAGGAAAGTTCACAACTTCATTCAAATGATCATATATTGAGAACTTGAAGGGACTTTAAAGGCTATATAGTCTAACCTCTTCATTTTACAGATGAAGAAACTAAGGCATAAGATCTTAAGTGACTTGCCCAGGATCACAAAGCAGTTCCTAACTCTACTGGTCTTATAAAAATTTGGGTAGCATTTGATCTTTCCTTATAAGAAACTATGTATAGAGTATAAGAACTATTTTGTTCCTGGGAAGGTTGGGGAAAATTCAACTGCAAATCCCTCTATACTCTGTGTATCTGTGTATATTCACATGTCTGAATGCATGCTGAGCTTGTGTTGAGCTTCCATTGAGCTGGAGGGAAATCCATTGGTGAATTGTCTTATTTCTCCCTTTAGAATTAGTCCACGTACTTTATTTATTTCTTGTTTCTCCAGTTAATTTACATCTTTGCAAATAGTCATTCATTTAACCTAAGTTCTCAAATTTATTAGCACATAAGTGTGTGCAATATTTCCTGATGATTTTCTTAATTTCTTTTGTCTCTGTTGTGATCTCTCTTTTCTAATTTCCAGTTTTTGTGATTTGTGTTATCTCTCACTTCTTTTGTATTGAATTTATTAGTGATTTATCAAATTTTTTGTTAGTGATTTATTGACTTTATTGGTCTTAAAGTTCTTGTTTTTATATCATATTTTTTTCATCTTACAAAGTAATATGTCTTTGATATTTAAATGGATCTGCAATGGCAATAAAGTTGATACTCCTTCAAGTAGTGCAGATCGCAACCCAGCCACACATTCACATTTTATAGGTTGCTTGTCCATGTCTTCTTATAAATCCTTCACATGTTGGAGGCCTTCCAGTTTTTTTGATATTCTATAGATACCAACGGAAAATGTCCATCCATTTATTGCTTCATGACCCACCTGCTTCCTTTTCTGTTGGTATAATTTTTAGACCTTTTCTCATGGGAAATTCTTCATTGGTAACATGCCACAGCCTGTTAACTAGACACCATGTGTCTCTTTGTTGTCCTTTGGTTGACCCACAGCTTTATTTTGAGTCATTTGATAAAATATCTCATTAACAGTCTTGTGGAAAGGATGGAAAGATGGAGGCTGAGTAATAGAACAACTAAACATTTGTGCTTGGATAAACTAGCAATCCCAAAGAGTAGTCATTAATGGTTTGATGTCACTTTGGGAGGAGGTCTACAGTGAAGTGTCCCAGGGATTTGTGCTTTCCTTAGATCTCTTTATTATGTTTATTGAATTTTCAAATAACACAAAGCTGGGAAGGATAGTAAACACACCAGATGAATGAGTCTGAATCCAAAAAGACTTTGACAGACTAAAACACTGGGTGTAACCTAATGAGATGAAATTTAATAGGGCTGATGTAACATCTTATGCTTGGATTATAAAAATCTGCTTCACAAGTACAAGACGAGGCAGTCATGTTTAGACAGTAGTTTTCCTGAAAAAGAGTAGGGGTGTTTAGTGGACTCCAAACACATTATGAGTCTATAGTTATGGAAGCCAAAGAAGCTAATCAACTAATCAACATGCATTCTAAGCATCTACTTTGTGTCAAGTACTTCCAGGCACTAAGAATACAAATTAAAAAGTCAGTTCATGCTTTCAGAGATTTTACTTGGACTGCATCGAAAGAGCTATAGTGTACTTCTCCGACTATATATTGTACATTTTGAACTGGATGTCATCTATTCATATAGATAAATATCTATTCATTTAGTATCATTCAATCTAAAGTTCATATCCGTTCATTTTTCATTCAGCATTCATATATCCAAATTAAACATGAACCAAACCAAACTAATTTTCTTTCCCCCAACACTTACCTCCCTTCCAAACTTTCGGTCGAGAGCACCATCATCCTTTCAGTTACCCAAGTACACAACCTTGGCATTATTCTTGATTCCTAACTTTTCCTAGCCCTGTGTTATTCCATCATTTGCCAAATCTTGTCATTTCTATCTCCCTAATATCTCTTGCAGCTGTATCTTTCTCTGTATTCATATGGCTACCATTCTGGTTCACGCTATTCTAATTGAGCTGCCTGCCCAAGTATCACCTATCTCCAATCCATCTTCCACTCAGCTGCCAAAGTAATTTCCCTGAAGGACAAATCTGAGCATGTTACTCTCTATTCAATAAACTCTGGGGTGGTTAGGATCAAACATAAATTCCTCTGTTTGGTTTTTAAAACCCATTGAAACCACACCGCAACCTACCATTTTCACTGTATTGTGTATTAGGTCCCTGCTGCACTCTGAAGATCAGTCAAATTGACCTTGCTGTTCCTCATGCACAACTATCCAACTTCCTCTGTCTTTCACTGGCTGTCTCTCATGCCTGGAATATATTCCCACTTACTTCCACCTGGTAGAATTCCTTGTTTCCTTCAAAACTCTGCTCAAGAAACACATTCTACAGGAAGCTTTTCTTGATCCCCACCACAACCCCTAGGTGCTATTGTTCTTCCTCCACCAAATGTACCTCATATTCATTTTTTATGTATTTCTCGATGCGTATGTTGCCTCTCCTAATAGAATGTAAGCACTCTGTGACCAAGGGCTATTGTGTTTATATCTTTCTTTCCCTAGTACCTAGCCCAGTGCCTAGAGAATAGTAAGTCTTTAATAAATGTTTGATGGTTGATTGATAGCTTCCAATTCAATTCCAATTCATCAAGTATTTACTAAAGGCCTACCACTTGCCAGGTACACTACCATTTGCTGGGAATTCAAAAGGCAAAAAGCCCAAAATAGTTCTTGACCTCAAGGAGCTTACATTTGGGGAAACATGAAGACAACATATAACCAGATAAATGAATACAAAATATGTACAAAGTAGGGCAGCTAGGTGGCACAGTGGATAGAGCCCCAGCCCTGGATTCAGGAGGACCTGAGTTCAAATTCGGCCTCAGACACATAATACTTACTACCTGTGTGACCCCAAGCAAGTCACTTAACCCCATTGCCTAGCAAAAAAAAAAAAAAACAAAAAACAAAAAATAAATTACTCCTGGCTTAGGTTTAAAATGATGTTCTTTTAGGGGCAGCTAGGTGTCACAGGGGATAGAGCCCTGGCCCTGGATTCAGGAGGACCTGAGTTCAAATCTGGCCTCAGACACATAACACTTACTACCTGTGTGACCCCAGGCAAGTCACTTAACCCCCATTGTCCAACAAAACAAACAAAAAAAAAACAAAAAAAATATGTACAAGGTAATCAATGGGTAAGAGGACACTACAAACTGGAAAGGGGAGAAAAATCAGGATAGACTTTCTGCGGAAAGTGGCATTGAGCTGGACTTTAAAGGAAGCTAAGAACTCTGTAAGGTAGAGATGGGCAAAAAGGGCATTACAGACATGGAGACTGTCAACAAAAAAGCATGAAGATGGGAGGTGGAGTGCCCTGGACGTGGACCCCCAAGTGGGCCAGCCATTGAAACACAGAGTACATGAAAAATAAGAATGTATACCAAATCTGAAAAGCGTGTTGGAACCAGATTATGAAGGGCATTAAAAACCAAATAGAGTCATTTGAATTGAGGCAAGAGGGAACCCCCTGGAGCTTCCTGCACAAGAAGATGATTTAGTCAGACCCAGGCTTTAGGAATTTAGAAGAAAGTGACTGAAAGCAGAGAGAATAATTAGAAGACTATTTAAATAATCCAGATAGGAGATAATGAGTCTGAAACCAATACCTCATTGGAAAATAGATTCAGGAGAGAGAATTTAAAAATTATTGGACTATCTGAAAGCCACGATCAAAAAAAGAGCCTAGATATCATCTTTCAAGAAATTATCAAGGGAAACTGCCCTGATATTTTAGAACCAGAGGGCAAAATAGAAATTGAAAGAATCCACCAATCTCCTCCTGAAAGAGATCCCCAAAGGAAAACTCCTAGGAATATTGTAGCCAAATTCCAGAATTCCCAGGTCAAGGAGAAAATATTGCAAGCAGCCCGAAAGAAACAATTCAAGTATTGTGGAAACACATCAGGATAACACAAGATTTAGCAGCTTCTACATTAAGGGACTGGAGGGCAGGGAATACAATATTTCGGAGGACAAAGGAGATAGGATTACAACCAAGAATCACCTACCCAGCAAAACTGAGTATAATCCTTCAGGGTAAAAAATGGTAATTCAGTGAAATAGGGGACTTTCAAGCATTCTTGATGAAAAGACCAGAGCTGAATAGAAAATTTGACTTCCAAATATAAGACTCAAGAGAGGCATAAAAAGGTAAACAGGAAAGAGAAATCATAAGGGACTTAAGATTAAACTGTTTGCATTCCTACATGGGAAGATGCTACTTGTAACTCATGAGAACTTTCTCATTATTAGGGCAATTAGAAGGAGAATATATAGACAGAGGGCACTGGCGTGAATTGAATATGATGGGCTGATATATAAAAAAATAAAATTAAGGAGTGAGAAAGAGAAATGCACTGAGAGAAAGGGAAAGGGAGAGGTAGAATGGGGTAAACTGTCTCACATAAATGATGTAAAAAGATGCTTTTTTGAGTGGAAAGGGAAGATGGGGAAGGGGTGGGGAATGTTTGAACTTTATTCTCATAAAAATTAGCTCAAAGAGGGCAAAACCTACACACTCAATTGGGTATAGAAATCTATCTTACCCTTCAGAAAAGTAGGAGGGGAAGAGATAAGAGAAGGGAGGGGTGTTTTTAAAAGGGAGGGTAGATTGAGGGAGGCAATAGTCAGAAGCAAAACACTTTTGAGAAGGGACAGGGTGAAAGGAGAGAGAGAATAGAATGAACAAGAGGGGAAATAGGATTGAAGCAAATACAGTTAGCAATCATAACTGTGAAAAAATTTCTGAAACAAGTTTCTCTGATATAGACCTCATCTCTCAAATGTATAGAAAAATGAGTCGAATTTATAAAAATAAGAGCCGTTCCCTAATTGACAAATGATCAAAAAATAGTCATTTATCAGATGAAGTAAGCAAAGCTTTCTATAGCCATATTTAAAAATGCTCTAAATCACTGTTGATTGGAGAAATGCAAAATTAAAACAATTCTGAGGTACTACCTTATACCTATTAGATTGGCTAATAGAACAGAAAAGGAAAAATGACAAATGTTGAAGGGGATATGGGAAAATTGAGACACTAATGCACTGTTGGTGGAATTGTAAACTGATTCAACCATTATGTAGAGCAATTGGAAACTATGCCCAAACATTTATCATGCCTCTTTTCTGGTGGCAACAAATTGTAAACTGAGGAGATGCCCATCCATTGGAGAATGGCTGAATAATTTGTTATATATTTGTGATGGAATACTATTGTGTTATAAGAAATGATGAGCTAGATGCTCTCAGAAAAACCTGGAAAAGACTTACATGCACTGATGCCAAGTGAAATAAGTAGAACCTGGAGATCACTGTACATAGTACCAGCAATATTGTAAGATGACCAACTGTGAATGACTTAGCTATTCTTAGCAATACAATGATTCAAGACAACTCTGAAAGGCTTATAATGAAAAATGCAATCCATCCCCAGAGGAAGAACTGGTGGAGTCTGAATACAAATCGAATCGTGCTTTTTTTTTTAACTTTATTTTTCTTGGGTTTTATTTTGATCTATGTTTTCTTTTACAACATGACTAATATGAAAATATACTTTGCATGACTCCACACGCATAACCTATACAAAACTGTTTGCCTTCTCAATAAGCGGGGTGAGGAGGGAGGGAGAGAATTTTGAACTCAATTTTAAAAATTTATGTTGAAAATTGTTTTTACATGTATTTGGGGGGAAATAAAATACTAAATTAAAAAAAGAAAATCCAGAGGAAGACAATCATGATAGTGAAGGGTCTTGAGTCTATTCTATTAAATATTCCATTCACTGAAAGAATTAGGGATGTTTAGCTTAGAGAAGTCTCAGAGAGGAAATGATAGCTGTCTTAAAGTATCTGAAGATCTATCATGAGGAAGACAAATTAGATCTGTTCTTTTTGACCCCAGAGAGCAGAATCAGTAATAACGGTTAGAAATTGCAAAGAAACAAATTTAGACTTCATATCAGGAAACGTTTCCTATCAATTAGAGCAAGAGTTCCCAACTTGTCTACATGTAACACCAATGGGTACAAGAAGTTTGTCTGGGGATTGTGAGGGATATTTGACAAATAACTATATTATCCTTTGGAAATTAATTAATGTCATTATTTTATTTCTTATGTGCATATGCATAGTAAACTCTAGAATGTATTTTTTCATATTGAATAGATGGTATGGGAAAGCTAATCTATTTTATTCTTTATGTGCATATAGGAAGCATGACAAACTCCAGAATTAATTTCCTTTCAAAATGATTTAGGGGTATAGGAAGATTTACTGAAAGCCAAGGAGTTTGGGGACAAAAAATGTTGGGAAGCACTGAATTAGATCTATCCATGAATGTTATTGGCTGCCTGCAGCAGTAGTGGATTCCTTTTCATTAGAGATCTTTAAGCAGAAGCTGGATGACCATTTTTCAGGTGTGTTGCTGTAGGCATTCTTTTTTCAGGTATGAATCGAATAGATGGCTACTGAGGTTCTGTCTAACTGAAATTCTGTGAGCCCTTCCAAGTTCACTTCAAACCATCTACCCCAGTGGTTCCCAAATGTATTTGGTCTACTGCCCCCTTTCCTAAAATAAATTACTCAGCATCCCCCTGGAAATCTACTTTCTTTAACCCTTTAACTTTTTTAAAAATTTGCATCATTTAAAAAAATACAAAATATTTTTAAATGATGAATCTTAAATTTAATAATTTATTGTAAACTTGTAGATTTTTCTGCACTGAAATTTTCATCTCGCAGTATTGCAACATGTAACCATATAGTATCATATTGTAAACAAATCATTAATTACATGCACATATTCCTACCAACGCATACTGGACTTCCCAACAATGTACAACAGGCTCACCTGCCAACACTTGCTTGCTAAAGCCTGTTGGCGGACTTGACCACTGATCAGTTATACTTTGCATTTTGTGTGTTTATTTGGAAAATAATGTAATCACTATGACTTTAACTCTGTTACACAACAGATGAAACATGTATGAACAGTTTTTCAAAATTTTCTTTTCTTCTTTTCTTTCCTTATGCTTCCACCACCCCCTTATTTTTATTCAGCACCCTCCAATTATACCTTAGACTACTACCACCCCCTTGGATCATTCCAGCACACACCCAGGGGTCACTATCACCCACTTTGGGAATCTGTGACTCTTGGGGTCCAGTCATCCAACAAATTCCCCACTAACTATGCAATCATCTAATCCATCTCATTTTATCTTTTCCATAAGAATAGAACAGAAGGGTTGGTCAAGTGATTTCCTAAAGTTAAGTAAATTCTTATCTACAGCATTACTCTTGTTTATCATTTTAGTAATTCTATTTTTTTTTAAAAGGAAACAAGATTAGTTTGGTGTGAACTATTCTTAATTATGCAGTGAGTGGTATAGTGGATAGAAAGCTGGACCTGCAGTTGGGAAGTCCTGACTCAGACACTAGCTGTGTGACCGTGGACAAGTCACTTAACCTCTGTTTGCCTAAAAGTCTCCTCAAATGTAAAATAGAGATAATAATGGTGCCTACCTTGCAAGGTTGATGAGAGGGTCAAAAGTGATATTTTTTAAAAATATAAAAGTGCTTATCACAGTGCCTCACACATAGTTAGTGCTTCATAAATGTTTAGCCTTTTCCTCTAATGAAATCATACTAGCTCTTTGTGATCTTTGTTTCCTTGAGAAAAAAAAAGTTTGTTGATATCTTTTGTTTTTACACTAAAGTCATTCCCAGAAAGGGATCTTCCTTCTTCCTAAATTGAACCCTCTCTTGTAACAAAGGTAAACAATTAAGCAAAAACAATAAAATACAAAAAAAAAAATACAGTGACCATGCTTGACTGTGTATGCAATATTCTGCCCCTGTAGACTTTCACCTCTACATGAACATCAAAGCAGCAAGAGATAGAAGCAATACCATTTTGTAAATGTACTGCAGACCATCCAGCCAAATGGAAGATACGGATGTTGCTTCTCTAATACATATCACAATATTGATATGAAGGTAAAATAGTTCCTAACCATTACTCTTTCACAATCTGGATATTTTCAGGAAATTGATTTCACTAGAAGCAGAATATTGGATAAAATCTTTAGTTTCCTTACTCACAACTTCATCTCTCAAAGGACTGAGGAAGCACAAGTAAAACTATTCAAGTATAATAAAAGAATATGCTTTTGTCATACAAATTCTTGAAAATCTTCCTTTAAACTGTGGAAGGCTCAGTAAACTGGGCAGACAGTGGTAATACAAGCACTTTATTTTAGCACATTTTTGCCCATTGAACATTGTTACTGAACTGCCTGTCACTGTCCCTCTGTATTGATGTAATACTTGGAATTGTCTATTGATGCATCAACAGACAGTTCCAAAGTAGTCTTATAACAGCATGCTTTATGGAGTCAATTCAGTAGCATGAAACAATGGCCTCCTTGAATCCTACTTTATACTTGGCATTTTATTTGTCTTTTCCTCCTACAGATGTTGAATTTTAGCCAGGTCCTGTGTTTTGCTTTCGTTAACTGGCTTTAGTAAGCCCTTTTACCAATAGACTGAATAATTGTAAAGAGACTTTAACACCTAACACCACATCATTTTCCAGAATCTAGCCCTTACCCTCCACCACCTGTAGTTACCAAGATATCTATTATTTCCACTACTAGTACAGTGCCCAAACTCCTTGATACAATCTGTATACTAGCTAAATACAGCTATTTAAAATTTATTTGAAAAGTTCTTTTTTCCCATAAAGACTCCTGTCACTAACAGTCCACCTTAGAGATTTTGTGTACATCTACTTTATTCTTGATTAGATAATGTTAGTAAGCCTCAGACTAGATTGATTTTGGCAGATTTTTTTCAGTCTGGAAGAATCTCCTTCCATTAAACAAGAGTATCAGTAAATGCTACAGTATATATAGCCTTTTATACACTAGGGAACCTTATAACAACACTCTTACTGAGAAGTTGGGTTCTTAGAGCAAAATATTTTTCCCTTAAACTTTTAGGGCTACTCTTAAGGGTGTGGGAGTCTCTTCTGCAATGCTAAATGCTTGTCGACAGATTTAGTAGCTGACTGTAAACCTAGTGAGTTTACACAGAATGACATTCTAGGAATTTTAGATAAAATACATTTCTGATCAACCAACCAGGCACATCTCACCATCCTGAAGGGTGTAGGGCTACTTACTTGCAGCTGAGTGCTCTCTGCATGAGTTTCCACATTTAGTGGTCTTTCCAAAAGAGTGAGTATATGGCATCTCAGCATCTGTGCTAAAGGAAAAAATAAAAGGATCACGTACAAGACTTATGTGTCCAAAACAGATTTATTAAAGGATATTCTCTATCATGAACTAAGGCCTCAGGAGGATTTCAGATGGAAGTGGAATGTTGCTAGAGGTGTGCTGATAAATATTTAACAAGCAGTTCTCTCTGAAAAAAAAATAGGTAGTTGGACACACTAAGTTTAATCTGCATTATTAAATTTTCTCCGTCAGGTTATTAAGTCTAGACAGTCAACAAAACAAAAATCAAACCCTATTTGTAGCATTTGGAATTTCTGAAAATTTAACAATCATCTCTGTTGACCCTAGTACAATCTTACATGCCACAATCCTCCTAACACTGAATTAGGGTCATTCCAAAGATGGCTTTCCAGTCTTCTTTTTTGTATTGAGGGAAAAAAAAAATACCTGTCTCTGACTTGTGTTAGAGATACTCTCTCCTTTTCTGGGAGTTAGTTCTAAGATGGTGTTAGTGGGAAGTTAGATGTTTTCTACTCTCTCTACTTCCAGACCTACGCTTTGGGATCTTTGATCACAGCAATTGGTTGAGGGGAATGAGAATAGCAAAGTAGAGTGTTCCCTGATTTTCTTAAGGCTGGCCAACAAGGGGATATGGAGGGTATTATCTGATGCTATAGCATTATTGGGTTCAGATGGACACTTAATTTATACAATTATTATTAGAAAAATAGGGTGAGACCTTCATGGCTGGTTTTAGGTATGAAAGTAAAAAGGAAGGGACAATTTAGTCTTACAAGATACATGTCAAGTGATAGAAGCATATGCAACCTCAGGGAGCTCTGTCTGTGATATTATCTGGCAAAGGTCATTTAAGAGCAGCCTTGGGTTATTCTCTCAAATGAAAAATCAAAGTCCTTTAAAGATGAATAGGAAAGGACCTTAAAAGCTATCAAGCCCATCCCCTCATTTTAGAGATAAAGAAACTGAGTCTGAAAGAGTGACTTGCCCAACATCACACAGCTACTAAGGTCTAAGGCAGGATTTGAACTCTCAGATCTTACTGATTTGAAGCCCAGCATTCTCTCCACTGGTCCACCTCACTTTCTATTTTCTTCTCCTAATTTGGCTGGGATTTTACATGTGAAATGCTCACCAATATTCCACGGGGGAAAGGGAAAAAAAAACGTCCAATACCTAAAAATCTCAATGGAGAAAGAAAGGCCTTACCTATTAATATAGATATGCATGACTGTCTGTAGGTATATATTCTATAGCAAGGGGTATTGATATGTTTACAATATTCCTCAGAATAAGGAAGGAAAATACTTATGGTTACAAAATGCTAAGAAATAAACAACCCCACCAACAATAAAAAACCCAACTCCATATCCTTATATGGGTAGCTAGATAGAGTATGGTGTCTGGAGTCAGGAAGATCTGAGTTCAAATCCAGTCTCTGATGCTAGCTATATGACTCTGGGCAAGTCATATATCCTCTATCTGCCTTAGTTTCCTCAGTTATAAAATGAGGACTCCCAGAGTTGTTGTGAGGATCAAATTAAAATGTTTATAAAGCATTTAGCACAATGCTTGGCACATACTAAGTCTACATAAACGTTGGCTATTATTATACATATAACAAGAAGGGTAGTGATAGCTGCAGTCACAACTTAAATGGCTCCTACAATACACCAGGTGGAAGTATATTATAATTATGAGTTTAAGTTTCTCTAGAAGTGATTAATAAACAACTTGAAAGTGGAACTTGCCAACATATAAAGTAATAAAATAATATTAGCTTTACAGTCTTTCACCAAAAAACTTACAAATATAATGAAAGAACTGCTAGAAATCACTTTTGCAAACCTTAAAGTGAAACATAAATGTGACATACTTATTATCAAAATTATGAACACATAAAAACTTCAAATGCTTAAACACATACACATCTATGCATATATATAAATTTAATATGAATGAATTACTACAAGGAACTCTAGATATATACTATTTATATGGTATATAGTATAATATACATGTAGTATATATATATGATATATATAAGAACACTATGTATATAGTATAGTACATGTCATATACATATATAGTGATACATGCAGATATCACATATACATATATACACATATACGTACTGTGTAGATAATCTGTATATGTATGTAGTATATATACAGCATATCTGTATGTATATACTATATAAATAATGTGTGATAGTATAACTATAAATGCACAGTATGTATACATACTGTTTATATACAGTATTATATAGTGTGTCTATGTGTACTATATATATACATAGTACAGCATATAATATGGTATATGTAGTATATAGTACATTGTATATATAGTATATAGTATTGTATATATGGGGCAGTTAGGTGGCATAAGTGGATAGTGTGCTGGGCCTGAAGTCCGGAGGACTCATCTTTATGAGTTCAAATCCAGCCTCAGACACTTACGAAGTCAACTCAACAACAACAATAGTATATACAGTGTATATAGTATAGTATGCATAGTATAGCATATATATTGTATGTAGTAGTATATAAAGTATATACAGTATAGTATACAGAGTATATGTAGTATAGTACATAATACACAATAGTGTATTATTTGTAGTATATATGGTGTATGTAGCATAGGATAGTATATATTATACATAAAATAGTATATTTTTGTGGTTCGACCATTTCAGTCATGTCTGACTCTTTGTGACCACATTTGGGCTTTTCTTGGCAAAGATACTGGAATGGTTTGCCATTTCCTTCTTCAACTCATTTTACAGATGAGGAAACTGAGGCAAACAGGGTTAGGTGACTTGCTCAGGTTCACCCAGCTAGTAAGCATCTGAGGCCAGATTTCAAATCAGGAAGATGAGCCTTCCTGACTTCAGGCCTAGTACTCTATCAACTGCACCACCTAGCTGCCTCAGTGTGTGTATGTATGTGTATGTATGTGTGTGCATATATCTGTGTGTACACGTATACATATGTGTGTACATGTGCATGTGTGCATTGTGTGTGTATATATGTATGTGTATACATAGTATATATGACCATAGTATATTAAATATAGTATATACCATATGTATGTAATATATAGACTATAGATACTATAGTATATGTTAGGTATGTAATATAGAGACTGTATACATTATATAGTATATATTACACATGCATCATGTATATACATGATGTATACAGCATATAGACAATGTATCATATAGTATCTATAGTATCTATAGTAAATATATACTATAATATAGATATACTATATGCTTTATACTGTGCCATATATACTATCTATACATATATACACTATCTATATACTATAGTATATCATACGTATGATATACTATACTTTATATGCTACATAGTATAGTATATATACTATATATCATATTATATACATACTATATATTGTTGTTATTGTTCAGTCATTTCAATAATGTCCGATTCTCCATGACCCCATTTGGGGATTCCTTGGTAAAGATACAGGAGTGGTTACTATAATGTGCATGCATGTGTGTATGTGTGTATATATGTATGTATGCATATATACATGAATATGTGTATATGCATGTGTATATATATGTATATAGCATAGCATATACTACATAGCACACTATATATCTTTATATAGTGTGCTATATAGTATGCAGGGATGGGGAACCTGTGGCCTTGAGGCCACATGTGGCCTTCCAGATCCTTGGGAGTGGCCTTCTGACTGAGTCCAAGTTTTACAGAACAAATCCTTTTATTAAGGGGATTTGTTCTGTGTGAAGTTTGGGTTCAGTCAAAGGGTACATTTGAGGACCTAGAGGGCCAGACTTGGTTTCAAGGTCACAGGTTCCACACCCCTGGATATAGTACATATACTACCTAGTACATGTATATTCTATCTGTCTGTGATATATATCTCCCAAAGTTCCTTGTAGTAATTTATATTTATACATATGCATATATGTATGTGTGTGTATCCCAGAATTCCTTGCAGTAATTAGATGAAATAACCAGCAGGAGACTATGAGTTTGATTTACTGATATTAGTTGACACAAGGTCCCCCAAGAGTTAATTATTGTGTATCAGTTAACCTTTAAAAGCTTCACCTTACTGATTTTCTAAATAGATGTCACAACCACCTTCCCACAACTCTCAGGTGTTCCTAAAAGGATGGCACAGTCAGTAGTTACCTCTGGTTGTGATTTATATATCCCTAAAAGAAACTTCTACTGTTAGTACTGTCTACTTACACTCTTTCTCCCAGACACTGTTCTCCAGTCTATGGCAATAAAACTTCAAGGAAATAAAAATAAATCTACATTAGGAAAGGTTTAATTATCCTTTCATTATGGGACAAAATATATCATTGAACTATGAAAGCTTTTTTTCCTTTGACATTTTTTTAAAATAACAGCTGAATAACAATGAAGTCAGGATGACCTGAGTTCAAATCCTACCTCAGACACTTACTGGCTTGTGAACCTTGGCAAGTCACTTAAACTCCACCTACCTCAGTTTCTTATCTGAAAAATAAGGATAATAGTGGCACCTGTATTCCAGGGATGTTGTTAGGATAAATGAGATAATATTTGTAAAGTACTTCATGAACCTTAAATTACAATATAAATGCTAGCTACCTTAATAGTAGTAGTAGCAGCAGCAGCAGCAACAGTAGTAGTAGTAGAAGAAGTAGTAGTAGTAGTAGTAATAGTAATAGCAGTAGTAACTCACATCTATGTTGTGCTTTACAATTTACAGAATATTTCCCATACAACACATTTTATAAAACTTTCACCAGAATATTAGAAATAGGTAAAGCAAATAATATCAATAAACTCAGTACAGAGAATTCTTTCAGCTCAAGTTATTCTTCTCAAACCAGGCAGCAACCCTCTTTTTCTGGACAAAGGCCAAAAAATAATAAGAAACCCACATCCTTCCCATCTATAGGGAAGTAGTAAAGAGAATATAGGATGATAGTCTGAGGGGGTGGTGGAGCCAAATGAAAGCTTTTTAAGGATACAGAAGAATCAGGCATCTTTATAGGCAGTAGGGAAGGAACAAGTAGATAAGGTGATATTAAGATTAAAAAGAGAAAAAAGGGATGAGTATGGGGGCAATCCTCTGAGGAAAACAACAGATAAAAGATCTTTCTGCCTGTGGAAAAACCTCCCTAGGGCCAACATCCTATCTGTTGTGGTGATGCAAGAACTGAGTACACTTTTGCTGGTCTTTCTGGAGGTAGCATGGGCTCTGTGGCAGACTCCATCTAGTTCTCAGGTTCTGTTATTCTGACTAGTATCTGCTCCTTAATCCCCAGAGATTTTCAAGTCTGCTCAGGTCAAGTCAACAAGCATTTATTACGTACCTACTGTGTGTCAGATATTGTTCTAAGTGCTGGGGACACAAAGAAAGATGAAAACAGCCCCCGTCCTCAAGGAGCTTACAATTTAATGGGGGACACAAAATGGCAAACCCTGATTTTACAAGGTATAATCAGCCATGGTCTTGTAGCTCAAGCAATGGGGCAGAAAGAATAAATTGGCTTTTCTTTTAGGATGCTATCACCCTACTAAGGTGCCTAGGGGCAGCTCCCAGCTAACAGGGTAGATTCCTCAGAGGATGGATACCCCAGGTTCAAATAACTCAAATAACTTTATGGGTCTGTAACCCTTAAAACCATAACTCATGAGCCCCCATCAATGTGTTTACTTCTGTGTGATAGGGATAAACCAGAGATGCAATTAGTTTGAAGCAAAGGCATTTTTAAAAGATATAAGAAAAAATAGCAATAAAACATTCCCCCATGAACCTAGACAACACTCTTTCACAAATATATACAACATCAGTGGGAAGAACAAATACATGTAGGAAATTAAATGGAGGTTCACACATACAAGGAACATGAGAGGCCAAGGTACATACATATAGGGGTAACTCGTGCCTCAGATGCTAATTGGCTGCTGTTTTCTAATGTTGTCATCGCATTGCTTCTACCAGGCCTACTTCCCAAAAATCTTATAGTTGCTATTGTTTCCAGCAGCTAGATGAGATGAAATCCTTGGCTATTTCTCCCTTAAGGGAAGAATGGATGATACCACAAGATCTTTTAGCTTAAAGCCCACGAACTTTTTCCAGGTCTTTTAGAAAACAAAGAATTTCTTGAGTAGGGCCAACAAAAAGTCTTCCCTCTGCTTCTCCTTTTTTTGGGTTCCCCTTGGAGTATTGGCAATGAGCTTTTAAATTCCTCAGCAAAAGATTCTTGGTCCCAAGTGATAGACTCTTTAGAACAAAAAGCCAGCTCCTCCTAGCTAGCCAAGGATTCAGATGTAATCTTTTCTTCAGACTAAACTGGGATCTCCAGAAGAGCCCTACCCTAGCTCTGTGGGGAATTTTCAAAATTGTCCAATCTACAAGAAAAAGACCCACTGAAGCAGAGCTCTGAGCCAGTGACACTTTATTAAAGGGGCCATGGTCCCTTCTAATGAAGTAGACCTCAGATCTTCTTCATGATCTGAGATGTCCCCTTCCTCCAGGAACTTAGTTTTATAGTGCTTGATACCTGGACAATACAGATGAAGCAGAGCAAAAATACAGAATCTCATTAGTTGATAGACCTTGCCCTTGGCCCTCTAGGAGGGTCTACACAAAATACAGAATCCCATGGGATGACAAACAGACTAGAGAGCAGACCTTAACAAACCTATCTTGACCTTCTAGGAGGTCCTACCAAGCCAATGAGCAGGCTCATAGGGTTGGACTGATAAGGAGATATCAAAACATCTACGTGGGCCATATCCCTATGTTGGACAATAGAGGGATGATAAAGGATGGAGGGTCAACAAAAATAGCTGGGGGACTTTCCATGTAATTGAAAGCAGAGGGAATGGTGTCAATGATTGTATGTAAAGATGCTTAGTAAATTGGGGCCCACCTGTATAACTGTGCCATAAAACAAAGTGATCGTTTGGGCTAATCCTGTAACTCTTTGAGGGTGTGAACTATTTTATGCTTGTCATTACATTGATCTATAGCACTTAGCACATAGTAGGGGCATACGAAATGCTTTTTAGATGAATGTCATCCTTAGAGTTCTTGTTTCCAAAAATATCTGCCTGTGTGTTCTTTCTGGAACATCCACAATTTCCCAAACTGAAAATCATACCAGATGGTCTCTGCTCATTAGACTCTTTTCCAGAGACCAAAGCTCTTGTGTCCCTTGATTCTTGAAATAATTGTCTCAATTCACTTTTGATGTGTAACACTTTGAAGCAGTAGGTCAACCAATCTGTCTGGATCTGTCCACATTTTTATCTAGCAGCTTTGTATTATTTTTAAAATCTTTCCCAAGTAGCTGTTTTGATGATGATCCATCTAAAATTTGTGGAACAGGAAGGCAAAAATGAATAAGGCAGCTTCACTGAAAATATTTTTCCTTTTGCTCATTAGATTAATGATTCCCTTCTAGGAGTGCATTATCATTAGAAGCAAAGCATACCACCCACCCATTTTTCTGTCTCTCTCTCCCCGAGGCCCTTTCAAAATTTTTATATATGGAGTCATAACTCATGTTTTGTGTTTCCGTAACACCTTTGATCCAGAAGGTCAAACCACTTTACTAACGTCACAATGACATTAGTGGTTTATGCCCCCATTGGGGGAGGAAGATAGGGACCAAAGATGTTTGAGAAAGGAATTAAATTAGTCTCTTTTGGTATTTCTTAACATTTCTGGTTCTGCGTTACAAAATATTCAACTTAAATTCTTGTTTTAGATTCCTGATTATTTTTAATGCATCTAGCAATAATAGCTAACATTTTTATGGAGCTTTAATGTTCGCAAAGCAATTTATATGCATTATCTCGTTTGATCCTCAAAATAACCTTGTCATAAATATTGGCAAATATTTAACAACCGGCTTTTGGGGATGAAAAGAAAGTAGACGTGCATACTTTTCAGTTGAATAGTTGGCTCTCATGAGCTGGTTCAAGCATACCCTAATATGTACTTTATTATTCCACTTTAATAAATGAGGAAGTTGAGGCCCCCAAAAGTTGAATAACTTGCCCAGATTCACAGGGCTAGTAAGTGTCTGAGGCAGGATTTGAATCCACATTTTCTTGACTCCAAGTCCAGCACTATATCCACATTGTCATGAAGCTCATTTAAAGACTCCTCTGACTTAAAGAATTGGGGTAAACAATGTATTAAAGCTCTGATGTTAGCAATGGACTCACAGTGAATCAAATGGTGGTAAGACTCAAACAATCTGTCATAGGAACCTCTTTCTTTTTTTATTTTGTTTAAAATTTTTATTATTTTTTAGCATTCTTTTCTTTTAAAATTTTGAGTTCCAAATTCTTTCCCTTCCTCCTATCCCCTCCCCCCACCCCATGCACTGAAATAGCAAGCAATATAGCAATTGTATATATATGAAATCATGCAAAACGTATTTCTATATTAGCCATATTGCAAAAAAAAAAAGCCAGAAAAATAAAAACAATGAGAAAAATATACTTCACTATGCGCTCAAAGTTCATCAGTTCTCTCTCTGGAGGTAGATAGCATTTTTTTCATCATGAGTCCTTTGAAATTATTTTGGATCATTGTATTGATCAGAGTAGCCAAGTCTTTCACAGTTGATCAACATGAAAACTTGCTGTTACTATGCACAATAACCTGGTTCTTCTCATTTCACTTTGCATCAGTTTATATAGGTCTTGCTGTGTTTTTCTAGAACCACCCCTCTCATCATTTCTTTTTTTTTTTTAAGGCAATTGGGGTTAAGTGACTTGCCCAGGGTCACATAGTTAGTAAGTGTCAAGTGTTTGGTCTGAGGCCAGATTTGAAGTCAGGTCCTCCTGACTTCAGGGCCAGTGCTCTATCCACTATACCACCTAGCTGCCTCCTTTCCCTCATCATTTCTTGTAACACACTAGTACTCCATCACAATTATATGCCACAACTTGTCCAGCCATTCCCCAATTGATGGACATTCCCTCAATTTCCAATTCTTTGCTACCACAAAGGAACTGCTATAAATATTTTCGTACAAATTATTTCTTCTCATTTTTCCTTAATCTCTTTGGGAAACAGATGCCCTTTGCTGGATCAAAGGGTATCCATAGTTTTATAACCCTTTAGGCATAATTCCAAATTGTTTTCCAGATTGTTGTACCAGTTCACAACTCCACCAACAGTTGGTTAATGTAGCTATTTTTCCCTCATCCCCTCCAACATTTGTCATTTCTGATAGGTATTAAGTGGTACCTCAGACTTGTTTTAATTTGTATTTCTCTATTCAGTCGTGATTCAGGGCATTTTTTCATCTGACTATAGATAGCTTTGGTTTCTTCTAAAAACCACCTGTTCATATCCTTTGACCATTTATCAACTGGGGAATGACTCTTATTTTTGTAAAATTTGACTCAGTTCTATACTCAATATATATTTGAGAAATAATGTCTTTATCAAAGAAACTTTCTGCAAGAAAAGTGGATATTACTTCATTGTCTGTGTTACCTTTTAGCAAAATGTAGTTTTCCTGATTATCTCTTTTAATTAGGTCTATTTTTGCTTTGTCTAAAATCATGATTGCTACTTCTGCCTTTTTTGCTTTATCTGAATCATATCAGATTATGCTCCAGCCCTTTATTTTTATCTCTGTGTACCTTTCTGTTTCAAGTGTTTCTCTTGTAAACAACATATAGTTGGATTCTGGTTTTGAATCCATTCTGCTATCAGCTTCTATTTTATAGGTGAGTCCATCCCATTCACATTCACAGTTATGATTACTATGTATTTCCCTCCATTCTGTTATTTTCTGTTTCTTCTCCCCACTTCTCTTGCTCTTGTCCCTCCTCAAAAGTCTATTTTGCTTCTAACCACTGTCTCCCTTAATTTGGCCTCCCTTTTATTATCCCCTTTTTCTCTTATTCTCTTCTCTTCCTATTTCTCTATTGGGTAAGTCACATTTCTATACACAACTGAGTGTGTTTATGTATTCTTCTTTCTTTGAACCAATTCTGATGAGAATAAGGTTCAAACATTGCCAGTCACATCTTCATTTTACCCCTCCATTGTAAAAGTTCTTTCTTGTGTGCCTCTTTTATGTGAGAGAATTTTCTCCATTCTATCTCTCCCTTCCCTCTTCCCTCAGTGCATCCCTCTTTCTCCTCTCATTTTTTTTTGCAATCATTCCAGCATAATCTACTAGCACCCATTTCCTCTATGTAAATTCCCTTTAATTGCCCTAATAACAATAAAGTTTTTAGGAGTTATATGTATCATCTTCCCATATAGAAAAATAAACAATTTATCTTCATTGAGTCTGTTTGATTACTCTTTCAGGTTTACCTTTTTATGCTTCTCTTGAGTCTTCTGTTTGAATGTCAAATTTTCTATTCAGGTCTGGTCTTTTTATCAGGAATGCTTGAAAGTTCCCTATTACATTAATTATCCTTTTTTCCCCTGAAGGATTATACTCAGTTTTGCTGGTTAGGCGATTCTTGGTTGTAATCCTAACTTCCTTGCCTTCTGGAATATCATATTTCACATCCTCCACTCCTTTAATGTGGAAGCCACTAAATCTTGTGTGATGCTGACTGTGGTTCCATTATATATGAATTGTTTCTTTCTGGCTGTTTGAAATATTTTCTCTTTGATTTGAGAGTTCTAGAATTTGGCTATGATATTCCTGGGAGTTTTAATTTTGGGATCTCTTTCAGAAGGTGATAGGTGGATTCTTTCCATTTCTATTTTACACTTCGAATCTAGAATATCAGGGCAGTTTTCCTCCTTGATAATTTCTGGAAATATTATGTCTAGGCTCTTTCTTCGATCATGGGTTTCAGGCAGTCCAGTAATTCTTAAATTATCTCTTCTCAATCTATTTTCCAGGTCAATTGTTTTTCCAGTGAGATATTTCACATTTTCTATTTTTTTTTCCATTCTTTTAATTTTGTAATATTTTCTCTTGATGTCTCATGGAGTTATTAGCTTCCACTTCCCTAATTCCAATTTTTAAGGAATTATTTATTAATAGTAACCTTTTGTGCCTCTTTTTCCTTTTGGCCAATTCTGCTTTTTAAGGACATCTTTTATTCAGTGAGTTTATGTAATTCCTTTTACATTTCATGTATTCTACTTTTTAAAGAACTCTTTTCTTCAGTGAATTTTTGTGCCTCTCTTACCATTAGGACAATTTGGTGTTTTAAGATGTTATTTTCTTCAGTATTTTTGTGCCTCTTTTACCAAGCTGTTAATTCTCTTTTCATAATTTTCTTTGCATCACTCTCTTTCTTTTCCCATTTTTTCTTCTACCAATCTTATCTCTTTCTTAACTCTTCCAGGAATTCTTGTTGGCCTTGGGTCCAATTAGCATTTTTCTTTGAGGCTTTGGTTGTAGCTGTTTTCACATTGTTATCTTCTTCTGAGTTTATGTCTTCATCTTCCCTGCCACTATAATAGTTTCGTAAGGTCAAATTCTTTTTTTGTTGCTTTTGTTAGCTTATTTTCCCAGTCAATTTTATTTTTACTTTGAATTTTATGTTAAAGTTGGGTTTTGCTTACCTCAGAGTGGGGGCCACTGTCTCAAGCTTCAGGCCTTTTTGTATTGCTGTTTTCAGAATGGTCTGCAAGTTTTTGGTGGTTTGATCCTGGGAGAAGTGTGGTCACTGCTCTCCTGATCTGTGCTCTGGTCTTTACCCAGGAAGAGCCTCTGGTCCACTGCAGCTAATTGCTAGCACTCATTTTTGCTGTAGTACTGTGCTAGTCATCTATGCTATGTAGTACTACATAGTCATCCCTGCTGCCTCGTGACTAGTCACCAGCATTCCTCTCCTCCCCGAAACTGCAAACCAGAACTATGTATGGGCAATAGAGTTTCCAATCAGCACCAGTTATACCCAGTGCCAGCAAATGATCCCCTATAATTTCTTTCTGACCAGTTGTCCTACACCCTCACCATGTCTAGACTAAGAGCTCCTGCAGCTGCTGTTGCTGCTATTGTCTGTGTGGGCTCTGGATAAACCACCACAAGACCTCCACCCTAGTGTTACAGATTTCTCCTACCTATCTCTTAAGTTTTTTAAGCTGGAAAAATATCTCACCCTGACTTTTTCTTGACTCTACTTCCTGAAAATTTGATTTGAGGCTTATTTTAAAGTTGTTTGGAGGGGAATGTTGGGAAAGTCGGCTAGGTGGCTGCCCCTAATTTACCCTCTTGGTTCCTGGGGACCTTTGTCTAGCTCTGCCTCTAGCTCATGTGACTTTTAACAAGACACTTAATTTCATTGTCTTCTTACCATGCCATCGATGCAACTCACCTCCTGCTTCCACTTTATACTTTGACATTTTCTATTAGAATGCAAACTCCTTGAGAGCATGGACTATCTTGCTAACCTGTATTTCTATTCCATGTACTTAGCACAGCACCTAGAACTAGTTAGCCCTTAATAAATATTCCATTTGTCTGTTTGTCTACCCACAAGAAGAATAGTCACATTTAAAAGATGGTTTTGCTTCAAAAAGAACGGGATTACTAAAAGCATTTGCAATCACCCAGAAGTAATATAACCAATTTGTTTCCATTTGTAATCAATTCTGAGTGCAGGTAATTGTCTATTCACAATATCTGTTCAGTATATACATGCATATGTACATATGTATGTGTCTTTGACTAACTATAGGCTATATATCTATTTGTACATCATAGATTGAACACTGTATTCATCCACTAGTTTTTCCCTATGTGGCTGAACTATTTTTAGTGGTTATGAATCTCATTTAGCAGGTTCAGCAATGTTGCAGGGATTGGTGCAATCAGCACAAAGTCATCTGCAAGAAAGACTTTTTGGAAGACTTACTTCATTATCTATAAGCAATCTTTTCTCCCTTTGGATATCATCCATAGCAGTAGCAAACACTTTTGTTAGCATATGTTTTCCTATTTTGAGTCTTGCTTGATAATAATAATTAGATTATCTTTAAAGATTGCTGCTATTACAGCATAACTATCAAAGAATCTTGTATAAGCTTAATATATGAGTGGGAGATGCCTTGTTGGAGGAAAGCCTTCAAAAATGCATTTTGCTTTGCCAAGTCAAATTACTTTTATAATCAACAAATAAACACAGTGGGATCTTGTACTCTATGTGACTAATTGTGTGACCAGGAAGATTCAGTCTGTTTTAGAATATTATTTATAAAAACTTGCCTATTTCCATCTTATATTTTCATCAAGGGTGCCTTTGATATGTGGGTAAATTATTTTTATAAAGATTTTTGTAGAGATGAGAAAGTAAGCAAACACACCAGTAAGCTATTGATATTTTCTTGATTAGCTTTTTTTAGCCATGAATTATTTCCATTCATTCAGTGTCTTTGCATTTCAGATGTTTTGAGAATTAATTTTACAACACCAACAGAATGATATTTTCTCCAGCATGGATCTTCTTTGTCTATACTTGGTCTGTTACAGATGTTCTTACAATCTTTGTTCCCTTTGATGCTATATTTATTGATGCAGCTCATCAGGGATTGTGATGTCAAGTCCAAAGATGGTGGCTACACTATCAATGATGAAAAACAATAATGTGTTGTAGAAATCTTGACAGGATTTTTCCATTATTCATCTGTTTCTTGTCCTTCTTCCTGTTTCACTCTTAAGTGACCCAGAAATAATTTTGCTTAGTTAGGTCTCTTTTCAAATTTTCTATAAACTATCTCTTTACTTTTTCTCATTGTTTTGCAAGACAATACTGATGATCTCTCATTGTCTTCCATAAGAATTGTTTTAGTTAATATTTTTTCAAAGATCTACCTTCTCTCTATTCTGTCTCCTGTCTCCGTTAAGAAAGCAAGAAAAACAAAAAATCTCTGTCACAAACGTGTATAATGAAGCAAAACAAATTCCTATAATGGCCATGTAAAAAAAGTCTCAGTCTGCACATTAAGTCTATCATCTCTCTATCAAGAGGTAAGGAACTTTTTTCATCATGTGTCTTCTTTAATCACAGTCATTGTGTTGATTAGAGTTCCTAAGATGATTAAAGTTGTTTGTCTTTATCATATTGTTGCTCTCGTATAAATGATCAGTTTTATTGGCATATATTTGGATAAAATAGTTTCTAACTTCTTTAATTCTTTGCCTGGGTTGTTAATTCACCTTTTTCATTTTTTGATATTGGTAATTTGTTTTTTTTAATTTTTTAAATCAAGTTAGCTAATTATTAATACGCCTTATTAGTTTTCAAAAGCAGCTCCTAGTTTTATTTAATAATTGAATTGGTTTAGGTGTTTGTTTTTTTGCTTTCAATTTTGTCAATATCATTTTTTGATTTTCAGGGTTTCTACTTTGGTGTTTAATATGGAGTTTTAAATTTATTTGTAATTTTTTTAGTTGCATGCTCAATTCATTTATCTGACCTTTCTTTCTTTTATTGGTGAAAAATGTTCCCTTTATATATTTTTCCCAAAGGACTGCTTTGTGTACATCTCAAAAATTTTGCATATTATCTCATTATTGTCATTATTTTAAATGAAATTGTTGATTGTTTTCATGGTTTGTTCTTTGGATTATATATTTCTTAGGATTAAATTCTTTAGTCTCCAATTAATTTTTCATCTTTGCTTCAAAGGCCCTTTATTGAATATAATTGCTATTGCATTGTGGCCTGTAAAAGATACATTTAATATTTCTGGTTTTCTGCATTTGTTTGTGAGGCATTTATGCTCTAATACATGGTTAATTTTTGTGAAGATGCCATGTACAGCTAAGAAATATATATGCTCTTTTCTATTCACATTCAAAATTTTCCAAAGGCATATCTAACTTTTATAATGTTCTGTTAAGGTCTTTCACTTGTTTCTTGTTTTGGGTCAGATTTATCTAGGCCTGAGAGGGGTAAATTGAGGTTCCCTCACTATTATATTTTTCCTGTCTATTGCTCTAACTCATTTAATTTTTAAAAGCATTTAGAAGCAATGCCATTGGTGCATTTATGCTTAGTACTGATATTAATTAATTGTCTATGACACTTTTTAGCAAAATGTATTTTCCCTTTTTATCTGTTTTAAGCCTATTTTTGCTCTTGATTTGTCTGAGATCATAATTGCTACCCTGCCTTTTTTTTTACTTCAGATGAAGCATAATAGATTTTTTTGTAGTCACTTATTTTAACTCTGTGTGCATCTTTCTGTTTCAAGTATGTTGAAATAAACAAGTACATAAGCAAAATAAACAAAATATTTTTGGATTCTTTTAATTCATTCCATCTTCTTCCAGTTTGGGGTGAGTTTGTTCCATTCACATTCACAGTTATGATTGTTATTTGTGTGAACATGACCTTGGCTGGAAATATGACTCTCTCTAAATTCTTTTTCTGGGTGTCATATTTTTATAAAAATAAATTTGTTATTGCTGTTACTATGTATAATGTTCTCCTGGTTCTGCTTACTTCACTTTGCATCAGTTTATATAAATTTCAGGTTTTTCTGAAACTATCTCCCTTGTCATTTCTCATAGCACAATAGTATTCCAGCATAATCATATACCACAACTTGTTCAGCCACTCTCTAATTGATGGTCACTCCCCCAATTTCCAGTTCCTTGCCACCACAAAAAGAGCTGCTATAAATACTTTTGTACATAGAGGTCCTTTTCCTCTTATTAAATCTCTTTGGGATACAGATCTAGTAGTGATGTTGCTGGGTCAAAAGGCATATACAGTTTTGTAACCCTTTGGGCATAATTCTAAATTGATTTTGATTTTTGCTCTAACCATATTATAACCAAGAAAACTCAGCAAGAATAGACACCATGAAACAAAAAGCCAAAGCAATACAATAATGATAATCATTAAGTAACATCAAGTTTCCTTGTACCCTAGTAACCCACTCCCATTGTCCATTTAATCATCATATTTTGTCTTGAGTTTCAGATGCCCCATGTAAGTCATTTAGTCCTTGGAAATATTTTCTCTCAGACATTCTGGAATAAACCTCATTATCAGGACAGCTCTGAAGGCAACTCTGCTTCTCTGGTTCCAAGTCACTTGTAGAGATTCCCAGACAATTCTGCTAAAATCTTGTAGTAATAAGACTTAATGTAATTTAGTACAACTTCTAAATTTGGTTTTCCATTAACTAGTTCTTGTGGTGAAAACCAGTTCAAGCTTTATGATTCTGATCCTATCAACAATAAAATTGTAAGAAGATCATCAAAGTAGAAACCCATAATTCACCTGAGACTTTAGAGAATTTCATTTGTTGTGTACCACTTGCTGTTTTTATCTTTACCTAATTCCTGTATCTGGTCTAAGAATCTTTTTTAAAAATTCATGAAGGTCTAACTATCTTTTAAAATTATCAAACATATACTTTAAAGTGGGAAAATAGTTCCACTTCCTTTACATTACAATTATCAATGCAATTTTATAAGTAGAATCTTTAATACAATTTTGAGAACTTATTACTAAAACATAATCAGAGCCTTAATTTCCATACTAGAGACATTTGAAAGTTAATCATATACATATATACACAGTTCTTAGAGAAAATAATCTAATCCTGCTGCTTTCTCAAAATTCACTATTCCATTTAATTAGAAAACTTTTATATTACATCTTTGTCTTATTACTTTTCAGTTTAAATCATGCTTTCCATTCCTTAATTAAATTTTACTCATCTTAAGTTGTTCCCTGATTTAAACGAGTTTTTCTCTTTTCATGGTCAAGAAAGAGTTAATAAGAGACAGCAATGTAAGTTTCAGATAAATTTAAAGGCAAACTGGATACTTATTTTTTTTCTTCACTCTGGGATTACTTTAAATTAGCTGCCTTCTTTTATTATACTAAACTGATAGCTCTATCAGTCTTTAGGGGAAAAGTGATCTAATACCCCCCTTGAAACATTTTCCAAATTTAATTAAATTCTTGTTTTTTTCTTAAAACAAATTCTACAGAATGGTACCTCAAAGCAACCTAAGATATGTTAAGCTTTTCCTAAATGCCTTAAAAGATAGGACAAAGAAAAGGACAAAAAAAAGGTCAGTTCCTGGAATTACCCAAAATCCCAGGAGTTCTCCTCTGCAGTTGTAAAATCATTAATCTCCAATATCCTTAATCTCCAAAACTCCAAAATCTACTAAGAGTTTTTAGCAGTTACTATAGTATGGAATTTCTAATTCATTTATAATACTACAAATTCCTAAAAACCAAGAAAAAAAGTTTTTCTTTCTTTGATTATCTGACTTTATCTCTGTAATCCCTATGTAGCCAGAACTAGAATTACGGAAAGTAACTTGCAGAGTTGTTTTGGTTTTTTTTTTTGTCTTTTTAACCTAAACTCTCACTGAAAGTTTAAAGTGGGAGCTAGTCTTGCTTAATGGGACAGAGTTTGAAACTATGAAACTTATTAATCTTCCCCAGCATACTAAACTCTTTGTTTGCAGCTTTAAGCAGTCTTTCTGGCTGGCTGTATTTCCCCTGCAGAAATCTTTCAAGGTAGCAGAATCTACAAAAAACACTAAACACAACATAAAACATTTTTCTGCATTTTACAACAACAAAAACAAAAACAAAAACACAGACAAAATGATAAGACAAACATATACTTCATAACCTCCTTATCTCCTCCTTAAAGTCCAATCTCAAAGTCTTTAAATTGCTGCTAAATTTGGGACCCATTTGGATTTTTATATATTTTAGCATAATTTGAGAGCTTTATCTTTTAGTCACCTCCTCCACTTCTACATGGGAAGTTCCAGGCCAATAAGAATTTCCCTAAGAGAGTGTCAGTTTAACAGCATGCTCTTCCCCTGGTCTCATGCCAAAAGAAATTTTATCCAACAAGGAAGCTACTGCTCTCTTAAAGGGAGTATTTCTTTGGTATTTCACTATTACCAGAACCCATTGTTCCCTTAAAGGGATTATCTTTTCCCCAGCAAGGTGGGGATAAACCATCCCTAGCAGTATGGGAGCAAGCCTTGCCTTAGCTCAGAATTTGAAATTGAGGGGGGAGTCTGACCTCTGGAGACAGTCTTCTGAGAAGAAATCCCATGGAGAAAAGTCAAGAGTTCTCAAGGGAGTTTTTCTGAAAGGCCATTATGCCAGGGAGTGTAGTCCTGATCCTCCTAACTGGCTTGCCAAAAACTGTGGTGAGTGAAATCTGAAATAACTGAGGAAACAAAGTCCAAGCTTCCAAGCGTATTGATTTATTAAGCAGTGCATGCCAATTGCATAACAAATCAGGACCAAGCCTCCTCAGCTTTGAATTAGACCCCTAATACAGGAGGAGACATATTTTTATTCATTTAAGGAGAACAATAGGATATAAAACGGGATACAAGATTAGGTAATCTGATTTCTAATTGGAAGAAATATTAGGGGCTTTCTGAATTGGGAGGGGGAGAACAAATAGGGCCAATTCTCTAAAATCATAAAAAGTGTCCCCTCCCAAAAAAAAAAAGTGTCTGGGTTCCAATCAAAGGAACAATGAAACAGTAATTGACCAGTACAGGGCCAGTTTTCAGAGAAGACACATGGGTTGCTTGAGATATATAATCATGAAAAACTCCTTGCATCAGTCTTTGGATCTGACTGGGTTTCTGGTCAGCATAATTTAGGTCCTTAAGTTAAGGGTCTCTAAACAATAGGCAGAGGTGATCCAGCTTCCTAGCCTTGCAGGGCTAGGTTCAAACAATGCAGTATTATTTTTTCACAGTTCCCAGAATTGAATAAAGTTTTCCCATGAGACAGAAATTGGACTAGACTCATAATTGAATAGAAAAGGAACTGACCTAGATCCAGAATAGAGTCACAAGATGAAGTCAGTGTGATTCACTCACTTCCCACAATTCCTACAAATTTAATTACCAATAGGCTGATCTCTAGTTGATGAACTTTCTAGACACTTAACCTATGAAACAAATGGATGAAAAATGGAACAGATGTCAACAGTTTTATAGTAAATTATTGTTTCCATTTGTATTGTTAGGGAAGTAGGAGTGGCATGGCACTTGAAGACTGAGGGCAGTTGAGACAGTGATCTAATCATACATAATCTCCTCCCCTAAAACCATGCTCAAAGAGAAAGCTAGGGGCAAGAAAAAGAACAAAACCTATAGCGTCTGGAGGGGTCACAAAACCTGAATAAACTAGAAAGTGAAGAGATTAGAATGTTTCTGCATTTCTTCTAGTGATTCTCATGCTTCTTTGACTACATCCTTTGTTTATATTATTATTATTATCATACTTCTTGTCTTCATGTATCTCCAAGGCTATTTTGAAAATGGGCAGATTGCCTGGTCTTTCAATTGCACAGTAAGGGTGGCTCTCATAATTTTCATGTGACAACTTCTAACAATTTTGTTTTTCTTCAGTATTTCTATAAGCGCTACTTTTGAGGGAGATTGTTAGGTCCTTGACCCCCTTTTGAGTTCTCACTTTGTCATGTTCCAGGAAGTCAGAAATTGATAATTACTTCACTAATGGCAACAAAAAGCACTGAAAGGAATTATAAATTGAGTGTGAATTACAAACTTGTAAGAGGAAGCAATTGAAGAATGTATTACCAGTTGAGGTTTTTATTTCCTTTCTGACAGTAATTATGAACTTAGTAGTTTCTGTTTTTATTTCAACTGGTACAAAATCAGAGCTTTTAAAAAGGGTAAGGTAACAAAAGATAATAATAGGACTGGATTTCATCAGTCAGTTTTTGAAGCCTTGCAGTAGAGAAGTTTTTGCTTTTGTGTATGCATCAATTTATCTACAGTAATGATTCTCCTAATGATAAAAATGCATTCTAGTGATATTCTTTGTTGGAAACTTGATTACCTGAGGTATAAATAACGTAGGAAGGAAAGGGATTTTTCCAGGACATAGACTTTGTTTCTACTGTGCCTCAGTAACATAATACTCTTCTGTCCCTTCTGATGAGGTGGACTGAGCTTTCTTTTTCCTTTCCTGGGGAAAGAATGTGTTTTTCAAACTTTGATGAAAAAGTCACCACAATGAGAAAGTAAAGACAACTGATCTATGGGGCAGGAAGATGACAACTGTTACCAATAACTCTGATGGAAGCATCAGCTCCCTGTCCCAGAGGCTGCCTCTATGCAGTCTATAGATGCAGAGCTAGCCCTTGCTTCTTGATTGGCATTACTAACCTGGCCCTTATTATACTTCAAAGTTGTACCTGTGTTGACAGAATGGAAATCCAAAAAAATCAGTTATGTTGTATCTGCAGTTGGGTTCTTCTGTTTTGTATGTGTCCTTGGAGAGTCTCATGCTCTGGACTTACCCAAAAGGTTAGGGAGTGATAACTGTGTGTCATATGGATAGATTTAGTTGTGTCCTTAACAGCTTCTGAGCTCTTCCCTATTTTCTTAAGCATCCATGTCCCAGAATCATGGTACTCATGTAGTCAGAGGTCATGAAAACCTAATAGTTCATAGAGGCTGTACTGAGTCAAAGGAGAGTACTTCAAAATAGTAAATCCAAAGGGCATGGTAATAGATAGGAAACAGGTTCCATTGCAAGCAGTTCCATAGTCAATGAGTCAACATTGAGTCTGTAAGCACAAGTTGTTGCTGTTCAGTCATTTAGTGGTGTCTGACTCTTCATGACCCCATGAATCATAGCATGCCAGGCCCTTCTGTCCTCCACTGACTCCTGAATCTGTCCAAGCTCACGTCCATTGCTTCCATGACACTGTTTCCATTTCATCCTTTGCCATCCCCTTCTTCTTTGGCCTTCAATCTTTTCCAATATCAGGGCTTTTTTTTTTCCAGTGAGTCTTGTTTTCTCATTATGTAGCCAAAGTATTTAAACTTCAGCTTCAGTATTTGACCTTCCAATGAGTAATCTGAATTCATTTCTTTAAGTATTGACTGATTTCATTTCCTTGCTGTCCAAAAATCTCTCAGAAGTATTCTCTAGCACCACATTCAATAGCATCAATTGTGCTGCACTCAACTTTCCTTATAGTCCAAATCTCATAACCATACATTGCTACTGGGAAAACTATTCCTTTAACTATACAGACCTTTGTTGGCAAGGCGATATCTCTGCTTTTCAGTATGCTGTCCATATTTGCCATAGCTTTCCTTTTCTAAGGAGCAAGTGTCTTTTAATTTCATGGCCACAATCACCATCTGTAGTGATCTTAGAGCCCAAGAATATAAAATCCATTTATTCTCCCTCTATTTTTCAGGAAGTGATGGAACCAGTTGCCAAGATCTTGGGTTTTGTTTTTTTTTTTTATGTTGTATCAAGCAAGCTTTTACACTCTCCTCTCTCACCCTCATCAAAAGGCTTCTTAAATTCCTCTTCACTTTTTGCCATCAGCATAGTATCATCTGCACATCTGACATTGCTGATAATTCTCCTGGCAACCTTAATTCCAGTTTTTGATTCATCCAGCCTAGCATTTTGCATGATGTACTCTGTACACAAGTTAAATAAGGTGACAATACTCCTTGTCATACTCCTTTTCCAATCCTAAACAAATCAGTTGCTCCATGTTCATTTCTAACTTTTGCTTCTTGGCCTGCACACAGGTTCCTCAGGAGAAAAATATGATGATCTGGTATTCCCATCTCTTTGAGGACTTGCCACATTTTGTGATCCATACAGTCAAAGGCTTTAGTGAAATCAATGAAGCAGAAGTGGATATTTTTTCTGGAACTCCCTTACTTTCTCCATAATCCAGAGAATCTTGGCAATTTGGTCTCTAGTTCCTCTGCCCAGGCTGTTCTCATAATCCTTGGTTCATATATTGCTGAAGCCTAGCTTGCAGAATCTTAAGAGTAATATCGCTGGTCTGTGAAATGAGTGCAATTGTTCAGTAATTTGAACATTTTTTTAGCATTGTCCTTCTTCAGGATCGGGACACAAACTGATCTTTTCTAATCCAGCGCCCGTTGTCACATTTTCCAAATGTGCTAGAATATTGAGTGCAGCACTTTAACAGCAGAATCTTTTAGGATTTTTTTTGGTGGGGGGGTTAGGCAATGGGGTTAAGTGACTTGCCCAGGGTTACACAGCTAGTAAGTGTTATGTGTCTGAGGCCAGATTTGAACTCAGATCCTCCTGACTCCAAGGCTGGAGCTCTATCAACTCTGCCACCTAGCTGCCCCATCTTTTAGGATTTTAAATAGCTTAGCTGGAATTCTATTACCTCCATTAGTCTATTGTTAGCTATGCTTCCTAAAGCCCACTTGACTTCATTCTCTAGGATGTCTGGCTCTAGATTAGTAAATACACCATTATGGTTATTGGTGATATTAAGATCTTTCTTGTAAAAGTACAAAGACACTACAAAAGCCATCAGCAGGAGTTGGTGGAATGATGTTTTATCTTTTAAGCTTTGTTTTAAAATTTTGTAAAATTTTTCCAATGAAATGTATTTTTCACAAAATACCAGAGGATGGCTTCCCTATTTGACAAGAACTTCTAGAAAACTGGAAAGCACTTTGGCAGAAAATAGATTTGGACCAGACTCTTATGTCATATAGCATAATAAGCTCCAAAAGCATATGTGATGGAAAAGTAAGAGGTTATATTATAAAAACATTAGAAGAGAATGAAAAGAGTCAGGGACTGTTTCACTATTGTCTTTGTATCCCCAGTGCCTAGAGTAATCTTTAGCATATTATAGATGTTTAATAAATGCTTATTGATTTATTGATTAAGCTACTTCTAGACCTATTATTAGGAGGAAAACTAATAACAAAACAAGGGATGCAGAGAACACAAAAGGCAAAATAGATAATTTTGATTATATGAAATTTTAAAAGATTTGCACAAACAAAATCAATATAGCTAAAATAATGAGAGGCTATGAAATGGGAAACATCTTTGCATTAAATAGAATCACAGAATTATAGATAGAAGGGACCTTGGAAGACATTGAATACTACACCTCATTTTACAAGGTCTCCAATAAAATCTGACATTCAAAATGAATATGAAAGTGACACAGACATATAAAAATAAAAGTCAGATAAATAAAAGATAAGTAGGCAAGGAATGGGAACAGTTTTCAAATGAAGAAATGAAAATATCAGTAAACATCTAGAATGTTTAAAGTAACTAATAATAATACAAATGCAAATTAAAACAATTCTAAGGTTTCAGCTCACATTATAAAGTTAGTAAAGATGATAAATGGAAATAATCAGTGTTGAAATAGCTGTGGTAAGCCAAACACACTCTTACACTATTAGTGAAGCTGTAAGTTGATTCAAACTTTCTTGGAAAAGTTTAGAGCTATATGAGAAAGTTCACCAAACTATATGTGTGTATATGTGTGTATATATTTATGTATGTGTGTGTGTATACACACATATATACATGTACATATATACACACACACATATATGTCCTTTGACCACTTGATTTCTCTATTCAGCACATATTCCCAAAAAGTCAATTATACAAAGAAAAGTTCTATCTATTTTTAAAAAATATATACAAGCATTCTTTGTAGTAGCTAAAAAAAATGAGAAACAAATTGGATGCCAGTCCATAAGAAAATGTCTGACAAATTATGGTATATGAATATGATAGAATTTTATTTTGCCATACTAAATGATGAATATGAAAAAGTCAGAGGAATATGAGAAAATTTTAATGTAGAAGAATATTATCGTGTAACAAAATATTTGTAGCAGAACTTTTTGTGATGGCAAACAACAAGAAATTCAGAGGGTGCCCATTAATGAGGGAATGGCTTGATCAAATGATGGTATATAAACATGATGGAAGACTATTGTGACATAAGAAATGATGAAAGGGATAGTTTCAAACATACTTGGGAAGACTTGCATGAACTGATGCAGAGTGAAGAAGTTGAACCAAAAGAAAAATGTATACAATAACAACCACATGGGAAAGACAAACAACTTTAAAAGACCTAACTAAGAATTCTGATTTGCTATGGCAGGAAGTGGAAAAGAGAGAAGGCTATTTCATCAATAGCAGTCCTCTGTAACTGGGTTCCCCCAATATGTCAGTTTTATCTCTGGAATATATCTAAAATTTATTTATTTTTCTTTCTTCTCACTACAACTCCCTTGCTACTATTACCACTTGCTTACCCAAACTACCGCAGTGTCTTCCTTACAGTTCTTCCCATTTTCAAGCTCTCCACTTCCAATCCATATTTCGTATAATGCCAGAATAACCTTCCTTATTATTTCTTGATATGGTCATGCTGCTACTCTCAAACTCAGAGGGCTTAAGTGATTTACCAAAAGTCAAGTACTGGAGCTGGCATTTGAATCCAAGCCCTTTTCCTGACTGTAAGTTCAGCATTCTTTCCATTATAGCACACTGACTCAACCTACAGGCATGAATTTATACATACCAATGAACAAAAATCATACCTTACAACAATGTAAAAACAGTACTCTAAAAATAGTAACTTCAAATCTCATCTCAAACACTTACTATGTGACCCTGGGCAAGTTGACTTATCCTTTATCTGCCTTAGTTTCAACAACTGTAAAATGGGGATAATGATAGCACTTTCCTCCCAGGGCTGTTGCAAGGATAAGATGAGATGATATCTGTAAAGTGTCCTGGCATATAGTAGGCACTTAAATGCTTGTTTCCTTCCAGTGATTTGTACATTGTAAATGCTTAATAAATGTTTTTTTTATTCATCTAAGATTCTTTCCATCTCCAAAATTAGATGGTTTTATGATTTCTCAAAAATACTATTTCTATGTAATGAACACAAAATCCAAAGGAAAATAATTTTAATTATTTAATATATTTACTGATTTCTAATAATAAATTTATTTTTTAAAATTATTAAATAATTAATAATAAATAATGATCCAATGGTAAATATATGAAGGGCAATTCCATGCCAAATAACTGCAAAATACATAAAATATAGGGAAGTAAATTTGCCAAAGTACACTCAATACTTGCATAGATTCAATTACAAAATATTCAATAAAAAAGAACAACTTTAATAGCCCCTATACTGTCCCTTCTACTGTGAAATAATTTGTAGTTAGGACCCTTCCAGGTTTATGTTAAACAGTTAAGCCTTAATAATTACCTCTGCAATCTCCAAATATTGCCACCAGGTGGCAGGGGAGATTGCATAGTTGGAGCTGCCCTGAGCTGAGCATTGAAGTGGTGATTTGGTGGTCCAGCCACAATTACAGCTTCTTTTAATTAAAACAACAACACTACAATAAAAAGTTAAATTTAAGTGACCATATATAAATAGCAAATTTAATTCAACAAGTATTTATTGAGTGCCTGCATGTGCCAAAGACTATGGTCTCTGGGGGTACAAAGACAAAGACAAAACAAACCAGTTCTGCTTTTCAAAGACACTAGAACATGAACATATATAAATATATGTAACAACCCCTGGTGAAAGGCTAGCTGGCTACAAAACCCCCTGGGATTTGTAGTTCTTCCCAGTTTGGGAAAAGAAGAAACTGACATGACATCAGCTCTTAGACTAGGCTGAGGCAGAGGTTGTTTTTCATGTAGGAGACTTGGAAGACTCTCGAGAATGAGGAAAGAAGAAGGGAGAGGTGGCTGTAGTCTCATACATCTGGTCAAGTCGATTGGAGCAGCAGTCAAGTGCCTGACACATCTGCAGCTCCCTTCTATAAGACCTTGACAGATGACCTCTGCCTGAATAGACAAGCTGGAAGGTTCATGTGACTGGGTGTGTTTTACTGAGGGCAGGCTCTCACCCAGAAACAAGAGCTCAGACAGAAACAAATGAGCTGAGAGGAAGAGTGAATGGGGGGAGGTGGGGAGCACTGCCCAGCCTTGCCTTCTGTTTGTATTTTCTTAGATGTATTCTGTTGAATTCATTTGCTGAATTTAATATTAGTTCTCATAAACACCTGCTGTCAATCCTGTCCCTATGTGGCTGGGTGTCCCTTTGCTTATGTTATGAGGGCACAATGCAGCCATACAGGAAGAGAGATCTTTCCTAGTTCAGGGCAGGGAGAGAGCTCCACTCTCATTATCATTAGAGCTGTACTTTCTAAAAGGGAACATAAGCATGAACCATTTCATAACTACACTTACAAGTGCATAATCACTGTAATTCTGGGATGAATTTTGTAAATCTACCTTATCAAGACAGATCAAGTTTATATATATATGCAAAATATATAAAACTTTGTGTGACACAGAGGAATGCTAATCCTATTCAAAAGTAAGGACTAGAGAATCAACCAATGGATCAATCAATAAGTATTAAGTACCTACTTTGTTCTAGGTACTGTATTATGGGGATGCATAACAAAATTGAAACTTTATCCTTGGCCTCAAGGAGTTTACAATCTGATGAGGGGAGATAAAATGTACATTACAGTCATATACAAAAGAGAAACAAGTCATTTTCAAGGGGAAGGTGCCAGTTGTTGGGAAATTGGGAAAGGTTTCATGTAGGTGATAGCACTTTATCTGAGCTTTGAAGGAAATTAGAGATTTTAAGAGGTAGAAATGAGAAAGGACTGTTGTTAATTATTCTATCATGAGCACCACCTAACATGGTCTAGTTGCATTGATTTTTTTTGTGTAAGAAGCTTTTCAATTTCATGTAACTAAAGTGATCTGTTCAATTTTTTGCCCTGACTTTTATCTCTTATTTAGATAAACACTTTCCCACTAGCCACATCTGTGAAAGATACCTTATCTCATTTTCTTCTACTTTTTTTAATGGCATGACAACTAATATTTAGTTCTGGTAAGAGCTAGTTCCTTGATGACTCAAAAGGAAAGCCAGAAGACCTTTGACTTAGTTTATTGTGTGGTTATCTAATCAGATCATAGCTCAGCTCCCATCCTATTTAGGGAGACCCTTCCTCTTTGCCTGAATCCCTACTGTGCTTCTTTTAATATTTGCACACAGACATAAATATATACAGTTTCTTTTATCAGATTATTAGAAATGAATAAAAGCAAATAATATCAATGTACTTGTTATGTTTCCTCACCTACACAATCTTCTTCAGATCAGGCATCAATCTTACAGAAGCAGGCCAAAAACCTAGAAGATCAGTTCTCCCTCGTCCTTTCCAATAGGGAAATTTGCTCACATTTTAAAATTCATGGGAAAATCCCCATAGTTGACCGATGTCAACGTTACTGAGTACTAGCCTTTTGCCTTAATGTAAGAGCAGGAGACTTTTAGTACCTAGGGAGTCTTTCCCAAGCGCAGCACTCAAGCAAGACAGCATCTACAGCTGGCTCCACTCTTGGTCTCTAGCTCTCTCAGATGCATGTTGTTAATTGTGTCTCTGTTGCTTCCATAATGAAGAGGGTCTCCCCTTATTAAGAATAAATTGCCTGGTATCATAGTCCTGCTTAGGCAGCTGAAAAGGGAGAAGGCCAGAATCCATTAAGAGCAGGCCATTTGCTCTTATTTCACCCTCATATTCAAAACTCATTCTTTGAAAATTTCCCATGCTTTTTGACCATATTGATGCCTAGAGAGGTCTGCATGAGCAGACACAGATATTACCTCTAATGATAATCACATAAAAAGTAGAAGTTTCCAAATGTTATTTCTTCTAATAATCACTAGTGTATATGTGTATATAAACATAAAGATTTGAAAGACACTTTGCAATCATCTTATATGACCCTCACAACAGTCCTTTGAGGTATTATAAGAATTATTATTTCTATCTCACAGAAATTAAGGCTGAGAGAGAGATTAAGCGGCTGGCTTGTGGTCACAGAGCAACTAAGTGTCAGTGATGGGATTTGAATCTAAGTCTCCACCGGACTTCAGATACAGGGCTCTTCTAATACAGGGTATTATATATAATATGTGGAGAGAGAGAAACGGAGAGAATTAACACCAAATATAAATAAGAATCCTTCTTCAATGGATAAATGGTAACAAAGGATATGAGCAGTTTTCAAAATACAAAATATTAACAACCATACAAAAGATTGCTCCAAATCATGAATAAGACAAATGTGAAACAAAGCAATTCTGAGGTACCTCTCATAACCAGTAAATTGGCAAAAATGACAAATGGTGGAAATAGTCGATGTTGGGGGGGGGGGTTGGGATTGCTGAGAAAGGACATGCACACTAATAAATTCCTGGTGAATCTATAATCAATGACTCTAGAGAATAATTTTTAATAATGTCTAGAAAGTGCCTAATCATACCTTTTGACCCATAGATCCCACTGATAGATGTTAAGCCAAGGTAGATAAAGACAGAAAGAAAGCTCCTATATACACCAAAATAATCATAGCAGTATTTTTGTGGCAGCAAAGAATTAGACACAAAATAGATTATTCTAGGTTGGGGAATAGCTAAACAACTTGTGGGACATTAATGTAATGGAATATTGATATGGTACAAGAAATGATAAATATGAAAAATTAAGAGAAGGATGGGAAGATTTACGTGAAATTTACATGAAAAAATTACATGAAAAAGAAAGCAGAATGTAGAAAATACAATACACAATACTACAACAATATAAATTAGAATAGAGGACTTAGTGACAGTTAAATTAGCTATTCCCCAAGCAAAATGAATATGATAACAATTAATAATAGCTTAGATACATTACTTATTATGAGCCAGGCATTGTGCTAAATGTTTTATAATTATTATTTGAAGTGGGTTGTCATTGAAAAATTCAGACTATGTATACTTAAAGTGTGGACTGAAATCAATTCACCACCTTATATTTTGACTAATGCCAAGTAATATACTTTTGACTGAGTTAGATGAAAGCATTAACCATTATGAATTCAGCATCTACTCCTACCAGTCAGGGAAAGCTAAGATGGATGCTGATACTCTGACTCAAAAGCCATATGATATCAAAGCTGTAGTAATACCTAAAGAAAGAGTAAAGGAACTGGGTCACAATCAAGTGGAAGTAAAGCTGAAGAATATGGGGTTCCTACCAGATACCATGCCAACAATGTATGTGAATTTAGTTTCATTAAACCAACTTTTTTTGCCCCATTTGCTTGTGGGTAACTGGCAGAGACAACAGATAGTAGAAGAAGGAATTGAGGAAGTAATACAAACTAAGTAATAAGGGAAGTGAAACTAAATGATTCAATTTCATTCCTTATAGAAGGCACCTTGCTGTTAAAAAATAAAAAGTCACAGAAGTTAGAGCTTAGTAATACAGTGTTGTATCAAATTAATTAGTTCCTTATGTGGAACCCCAAAACAGTTATTACTCCCCAGTGTGTATCAATCTATGGCCATGAAAGCACTCCATGCACATATGGGCCAAGAAAGAATCCTTGTGATTGTAAGAAACCAATTTTATTGGCCTAAGATAGCAGCAGATGTTATTTAGAATTGTAAGAATTGTACTCAGTGTGTTTGAAGAAAAGTGTTATCAACTTATTGCATATTTGGAAAATATTTGTACTAGAAAACCTATTGAACTTGCTTGCATTTTTTCCAGGAATAAATATAAAAATAAATAACATATAAATATATAATCTGTATTTTAGTAATGACTGATCATTTTCCAGATATGCATAGTCATATCCAGCTAGGAAACAGAAAGCTTCATAGTTTTCAAGTGAAATGGAAAAGTATTTTTCAATGCAAGATTTCTTGCTGGGATTCATTCTGACTAAGGTAGAAATTTTGAAAGCAAGTTATCTAAAGAAATGGAAGCTTTGTCAAGTATTTTTAAAAAATACTGCAGAAAAAAATGAATGTAGAAAAAAGCCTTTGACAAAGTAAAACATTTGTGCTTAAAAAAAAAACCCCTAAAAGATAAAGGCATAAAGGAATATTTCTTATAATATCATAAAAAGCATCTGTTAAAAATAAAAAGGAAGTATCATATGCAACAAGGACACACTAGAAGCTTTCTCAATAAATACAGGAGTAAAGTAAAGATGCCCACTTTAGTTCTAGAAATAAAATAAGACATCAAGAAGAAATTAAAAGCCTAAAGATGGGCAAAGAAGAGATAAAACTGTTTCAATTTTCTGATAACTTGATGATTTACTTGTAAAATTCCAAGGAATCAGCAAAAGTACTAAATGAGACAATTGATAGCTTTACCAAAGTTGTAATACAAAAGAAACTTGTTAAAATCAACAACATTTTTATATAACAATAACAAAATTCAAAAGTAAATAATAGAAAGGACCCTCCCATGCCAAATAACTATAAAATTCATAAAATACCTGGGAGTTAATTTACCAAATAATATACAATACTTGGAAAAATTAGATTATAAAGTGGTTACTAAAGAAATAAAGAACAACCTAAATAGCTGAAGAAATATTCAGTGCTCATGTTTGGATTATGCCAATATAATAAAAATGACAATAATACCAAAATTAATCTATAGTTTTAATGCAATGTCAAGGTATCAAGGGATATTTTATAGAATTTGATAAAACAAAATTTGTTTGGTGAAATAAAACATCCAGAATATCAAAAGAAAATAATGAAAAAAGGTAGGAATGAAGGAGTAATAGTATTTCCAGAGCTCAAGATATATTATTAGATAGCAATGATAAAAACCACTTGGTTTTAATGACTAAGAAATAAAAAAGTAGATCAATGGTACTTACCAAATAAGGGAGAATCAGGAATAATGGCAGTCAATAGCTCAGTGTTCAATAAATCCAAAAACATGAATTATTTAGAAAACAACTTCTTATTTGATAAAAATTACTGGGAGAACTAGAAAGCAGTCTGGTGGAAATTAGTCTTAGACTAACATATTATACCACATTCTCCAATAAATTCAAAATGGATACAGAACCTGAAAATTAGAAATCATACCATTAAAAAAAAAGTAGAAAGAGAAGCAGACCTGATACATTTTTAGCTATGGGTAGATGTATGCTTAACCAAACTAAAGACAGATGCAATCAGAAAAGATATAAATAGATACATGATTACATGAAATTGAAAAGCTTCTGCACAAATAAAATTAATACATTTAGGACTAAGAAGGGAAGGAGATGACAAGGGAAAAATTGTATCAAATTTCAGATAAAGTTTTGGTATCCAAAACAGACAACTAACAAATACATAGGACTAAATATCTATATCTATATAGATAGATATATGTATGTATGTGTATATATATATATATATGTATGTGTATATGTATATATATATATATATACACCCACATACATATATATATAACTAACAAATATATAGGACTAAAAGCTATTGTCCAATGGTAAAGTGATCAAAGTAGGTGCACAAACAGTATCAAAAGAAGGATTGTAAACCATTAAAACCATATGAAAAAATGCTCCAGACCACTAATAATACAAAAATGCAAATTAAAACAACCCTGAAATTTTACCTCACACCCAGTAAATTGGCAAAGATGACAAAATATAGGAAAAGTCATTGTTGGAAATTGTGGAAAGAAAAGTATATCTATTTGTTATTGGTGTAGTTATGAATTAGTACCATTTAAAAAATTTGCAATTGTGTAAATAAAGTAAGTAATATGTCCATACTTTTGACTTGGAGATTTCACTACTAGGCATTATACTCCAAGAAAGTCATTAAGAAAAAGGAAGTCTTATATATACCAAAATATTTGTAGGAGCATTTTTGTGGTAACAAAGAACTGGAAACAAAGTAGATGCGAATCAACTGGGGAATAGTTAAACAAATTGTGATACATGGATATAATTTAATATTATTATGCTGTAACAAATAACACATATGATGAATGCAGAGAAGCTTGGAAAGACTTTAATGAACTGATGCCAAGCGAAGGAAGCAGAGCCAGGAAAACAATATATGTAATGACTATGACAATGTAAATTTAAGGAACAACCAAAAACAGTTGAAAATGAATATTCCAAAATTATGAAAAAACAAAGACCCCAAAGAAGACAGATGAGAAGATTCCTTCCCCTTCTATTTTGCTGAGTGGGGCATCTATGAGTGTGGAACATACTATTCATTCATCCATCCATCCATCCATTCATCTGTCTACCTATCTATCTACCTATCTGTATGGATGTATATATACATATACACACATACCATATACATAAATATATTACATATTACATGATATATATTCAGTTTTTTGATGTATTAATTAATTTTGCTGATTTTTCTCTTCCTCTTTTTTTTTTTTTAAATTGTCATGTAAAACGTGACTTTCTGGGAAAGATCATGAGTAGGGGTTGGGGGAGGAGGGAAATTCAAGCAATATAAAAACAAAAAAAATCAAATTTTTAAAAAGAAATCTTGAATGACACCTAACTACTCTCAATAAGACCCACAACCTGAGTATTTCAATTGAACATTGATTCATATGATGCACCGGGATGAACATGCTAGGGATCCTGAACAAAAATTTCAGGGGAGTAAATATGATCTTTTGATACAACCCCACCAGAAACGATGTCACAGGCTTTACATCAGATTCACTAAAATACTTGAGTATCAATTATACTACCTATTGACTTTCACTTTGGAATGTCACAGGATGAAAAGGATATAGTTATTCATATGATTGCCTTTTGCAATTAAGAGATAAATTACCAACTAACTATGATTTCAGTTCAAAAGATTTCTGACAGAAATAAACAGATATAATGTCTAAATTTATTATCAAGAACTACAGAAAGATGGCAGAGTCTTACTGGGAAACCTTGGGCTTCTAGGAACTCACAAGCTAATGGACGGACAGAGCTATTCCCTATAAAGTTGTTGAGAAACTGGGCTTCATAGAAATTCTTCCATGGGAGAGTTTGTTGGAGTCTCTGATGAGCAGGAGGAATTAAAGGGGAAGCGGAAGGAATAAGCATTTATTAAGTGCCTACTATGTGCCAGTCACTGTGGGTGAAGGCGAATAAGGGAATAAGCATTCGTATATTACCTATGTGCCTAGGACTTCACTATGCTAAACACTTAAAAATGTTATCTCACTTGATCCTCACAACAACCCTGGGAGGTAGGAAATATTCTTTCCTTTATTTTATAACTGAGGAAACTGAGGCAGACAGCAGTTTTAGCAACTTGTTCAAGGTCATACGAGTGTGTGAAGTAAAAATTGAACTCAAGTCAACCTGGCTCCAGGTCTAGTGCTAGTTGAGAAAATAGTTAAGTGGACTCTAAGAGGAGACTATGTAACAGACTCATAACAACAGTGTCTAAGGCAGACAATAGCTCAGAAAATGATACTTTTAGTGAGAAAGACACTATGTAATTAAACTCAAAAACCGTGCCTAGGGCTGAGTAAGACCTCAGTTCAAACAATACATACATACATACATACATACATACATACATACATACATACATATTTCTCTCTCTCCCTCTCCCTCTCCCTTTCCCTCCCTCTCTCTCTCTCTCTCCTTTCTTTTCTCCCTCTTTTTGTCTCTCTCGCTCTTTCTCTTATGGGCTTCTTCAGTTTGTGAGATAAATATTATTCAATGAACTGGAATGTAGACTTGGAACTATTAGGTTAATGAGACAGATAGTAGTAATTAGTTTTAGTAATTTCTGAGGAAATAGCACAATATACACTTAATTGCCTTAGAATCTGAGGTGAGAGAGTGAATAAGGCAACAAGTCAACTAGAAGGCCTGAAGGATAGGGATCTGATGTAGTTGACCACCATCTGATAGTAACCAACATCCATACAAGGCCACATGCAAGTTCGATTTCTTTAAAACATCGGTACCCAAAAATGGCTGGGAGATAAAGAAGATGATACAGTATCCTCTTTCTTCCAATATATATCTAAACATGCCCCAAACATATAAGACTTTTTGTAAGTACTTTATCTCCCTCTTTAAAAAATTGTTTTCTTATCTATGGGAAATAACTACTATCTCCTGAACTGACATTTTGCAAACAACCACTGTTAACTGAGTTATATCTCCCTAGCCAGTTTTCCTTAGCAACTGCTTTCAGGTTCAAAGATAATTTTTTAAAAAAATCACAGAATCCCTTGGACAGGACAGCAAATTGAATTTTAATTATATCTGATTTCTTCACAATGACCCTCTAATAACACAAAGGCAAACTTCTCCTAGTCTCTTTAACTTGTTTTTAATGATAATAAGAATGTTACAGCCTCTGAATATCAGGGGTTGAGTTACCTCCTCTTGACTTTATATAGTTTTCATTTTCCCCCAAATTTTCTTTTGATATGAATTTGACAAAATCAAGAAATATGAATATTTTCACATACAAAGAATAAGGAGGATTGTATATAAAGCTGCAAATTTCTCTTCTTATATATATGTTGTATTGTATATTGTATTATTACATGATAAATTATATATATAATTATATCTAATATTGTATTATTATATATGCATATTAATAGCAGCAACCGTATTAAATTTAACATGTAACTTCTTATATACATGTTGTATTGTATATTGTATTATTATATAATAAATTATATATATAATTATATGTAATATTGTATTATTATACATGTGTATTAGTAACAGCAGTAGTATTAAATTTAATATGTAGTATTAACACTGTCCTGTGACTCTATCTCTTTCTGAACTTCCTTCTGCTTCCTTTTGTGATTTTTAAAATGTTTAATTAACAAGTTTTCCTTTTTTTTAAATGCACCACTAATACTCTTCTCCCACCCAACAAAAGCTCTTCCTTGTAAGAATATAGTCAAGCAAAACAAAAAACACATGGTAGTCGTGTCTGAAAATTTTATATCTCATTTTTCATCTACAATCCCTTCTGCCAAGAGGGGGAAGCATGCTTCAATCAGACTTCTAGAGTTGTGATTGGTCATTGCAGTGATCAGGGTTTTTTTTTTTTTAATCTTTCAAAGTTGTTTTCCTTTAAATAGATGTTGTTGCTGCTGCTGCTGCTGAGTCATTTCAGTCATGTCTGACTATTTGTGACCTCATTTGGGGTTTTGTTGGCAAAGATACTGGAGTGGATTGCCGTTCCTTTTTCTGCCTCATTTTACAGATGAGGAAACTAAGGCAAACAGGGTGAAGTGACTTGCCCAGGGTCACACAGCTAGTAAGTGTCTGAGGCAGAATTTGAAACCAAGAAGATGAGTCTTTCTGACTCCAGACCCTTCACTCTATCCACTGTGCCACCTAGCTACCTTTACTGTGCTGTAGCCCTTGTATAACTTGTTCTCCTGGTTCTGTTCACATCACTCTTTATCACTTCTTATATGTTCTCAGGTTTCTCTGAATTAATCTCTTTTATCATTTCTTACAGTTCAACAATATTACATTGTATTTATAAACCATAATTTATTCAGCCACCCTCAACTGATGTGCACCTACTTGTTTCCAATTCTTTGCTACAACAAAAGGTGCTACTATAAATATTCTTGTATATTTGAGTCCTTTCCCTCTGTCTTTGATCTCTTCAGAGTCTTATATAATTTTCTAAAAAGGTTTTTATAGACGCTATTTATTTTTATATCACAGTCACTTTTGATATACCCTTCCCCTTCCACTTGCTACAACTAAACCCTTCTTTGTAACCAAGAAAAAAAGTTCAGCAAAACTAATTGACATAGTAAGTGACCACATCTAACATCCAATGCAATATTTGGTACCTGTAGTCCCTCACTTCTGAATAGAAAGAAGAGCAATGTGTTTCGTCATCTGTTACCTGGGACCAAGATTGTTGACACCAAACATGAACTTAGTCCTGAGCCAAAGTACAAATGCTTGAATAAGGTAGCATGGCATAATGAATTAGGCACTGAACATGAACTCACAAGATCTGCATTCAAGTCCTAACTCAGACTCACTGGCTGTGTGACCCTGGGCAAGTCATTTCAGATCTCTGTACCTTAGGTACTTCTTTGATAAAGTGAATTGGTTGGACTAGATGGGGAGAGGTGAAGAATAGAGAAAGGAATAAACATTTACATAGCACCTACTATGTACCAGGCATTGTGATAAGTTTACAAGATTACAAATATTATAACATTTGATCCTCACAACAAGCCTGGGAAATAGATGCTATTATTATCCCCATTTTCTATTTGAGAAAAGTTGGGGTGAGAGAGGCTTAGTGACTTGTCCAGGGCCATGCAGCTAGTAAGTGTCTGAAGCATGATTTGAACTCAGTTCTTCCTGACTCCAAGTCCAGGGCTCTTACCTACTGTGTTCACTGAGCTACTTAGCTGCCTATGTGGATTCAGTTGTCAACTTGCGAAGTCATGTAGAACATTGAAACATCAGTTTTCCTTCAAACGGAATATATTAAACAAGATGCTTAATGTATGCTACCACCCAAGATGGATCCATAAAGTGTCAATAAACCAAATGAGTCCTGTAATGTTTTCTATTCATTTTTAAAGGTTCTATCCTGCTATAAATTGGGGTTGTGTAACTTCACTGCCTAAAGGACATATTTTGTGAGATTGAGCCATTGCCAGAGAATTGCTAGGAGAAACTTTAGTTCAGAATTAGAATGTCACTGTTTGAAAATAAGGTATTGATCAAAAGGGAGGTGATGAATTAGAGTGCTTCTCAAAAAGAAAGCAAAAGTAACTGGGAAAGCAAGATGGAACACATCAAATTTAATCACACTTTTAGCTAGAGTTAGCAGATTTAATTAGAATTAGCAGATTTATTAGCTACATTTGAGTCACTTGGCCTAGGGATGCTATACAGTGGCTTTTTTTCCCTTCTCTTTTGCCTTTAGACACTTAGGAAAACAAATACCAGAACTCAAGGCTTGAAAAGGTGGTTGGAAGTTCTGAATGAATGCCTTCTCTTTGATTAGACTGAAGGAAATGAAGGGTCTTGTCATTGTAGTTAGACACATTTAGAACAAGTGTTCTTAACCTGGGATAGATTTCAGGGCTGGGAAAATATATTACATTTTTATCTTCACTATCCTTTCATTTCCTTTGTAATCCTATATATTTTGTTTTATGACTATCTATGTGTATTTTATGTAAAACACTATTCTGAGAAGTAGTCCAAGTTGTCCATGACACAAAAAAGATTAAGAACCCTTGACTTGGAGATGAGTTGTTTGGAGAGACTAAAGTTATGGAGAAGTTCAAGTATCCTAGAAAGATTTGGGTTCCATATTAAGAAAATTTAGTAAGTTAGAAAGACATATCTTAATTGAAATTCATATATGTTAAGGTTAAAATTGATGACCAGGTAAGAATTAGTAAGAATGGTACCAAATTGTAGTTGAGTATATATTTTTAAAAGTTTGTTCTAAAAGATTTATTCCTTTTATTGTTTAATATTTTCTGGGCTTATTTGTCTTATAGAGTTCTAGTTTTATCAATAGGGTCTGAAAGCTACATGGTAATTACCAAGTCCCATGATCACAGGCTGCCAAACCTTCACAACTGTCCCAGCTGCCAGATAAAACAAGGAAGGACTCAGAGTGGTCAAGGACACAGCTGCATGCTGTTCTTGTGACAGTCATCACTCCCCAGACCTTTAGTACCATTCTGTGCCCAAACACCTTATTCCCTGCTTCCCCAAGCCTCCAGACCTACAGGAAGCAGGGGAACACACAGAGAGAAACACAAGGAAAGCTCCTCAGAGAACCAGACCTGCTCTACCATGCAGAAACCACACCTGGTTCCCTTGTCCTCTTCTTGTCAATATGCTCAGCTCTACAGTCACAGCTGAGGAAACATCAACCCAGAAACCTAAGCTATATTTCTTTTTATAAGCTGCCAGGGGACAGACTGAGGGTATGAGAGGCCTCAACCCACCAAAACTTACTCTCTGTCCTCACCTCAGTGTTCAGTCATAACATCCCTCCTGCTTTCCCAAACCATCACCCTAGCCCTGGCCTCAACTTCTTCCCTTAAAAATCCAGACCATTTAACTACTTCGACCTTACACTGTCCTCCACTCTTAAATCCCTTGTTCCACTGTCCTATCCTTACTGAGCCTTAAAAAAAATCCCATATTACTCCGATATTGCCACTGTTTGGATGAGTATTTTCATACCTTAAAGGAGTAGGAAAAGAACTTGTTTTACTAAATGCTGTGTGCACTTTGTGTATGTATATGTATGAATGAAGAAACATAGCTTTCAGATGGTAATCAAGCAGTTTAGCACAAAAAATGAGTCATGGGGCAGCTAGGTGGTGCAGTGGATAGAGCACTGGCCCTGAAGTCAGGAGGACCTGAGTTCAAATCCAGCCTCAGACCAAACACTTGCCACTTACTAGCTGTGTGACCCTGGGCAAGTCACTTAACCCCAATTGCCTAAAAGCTAAAAAAAAAATGAGCCATGATATAGATATATATATATATATGTATATATATATATACTCAAATCACTTTATGAATGATGTAGAATGATGTTTATTAATGACCTCAAACAATGAAGGGATATACACAGTGGTTTGCTGACAAATGTTTGATAACTAACTCTCCAGAAAAAAATCTATACACTTAACAAACACACTTTTAAGTTTAATCTTCATTATTAACATTTTCTCCAACACTTTTTAAAGCTTAAACAATTAATAGAATAATATATCAAGCGCCAATTTGTGGCATTTGTGGATTTCCAAATTGTAAAGGTTCACGCTGAAAATTTAACAATCAGCACTCTTGACCTAGTACAAACTGGCTCAGAGCACAGGCCTAGTTGGGATTTTGAACAGAAGATGGCAAGTTTTAATGAATTGTTTTTTTGAAATAGCAAATATTTTAATGCCATTTTCCAGCCACAAATATTAAATTAATATGAAAATATGACTCAATCTAGCTTCATCAACTCATATATGCTATACAGAAAGTCCTCCAGATAGTTCAGAGTAGAGAGAAATAATTTATTAATAACCATTTCAAGACAACAATAGAAATGACTACTCCATTCAGAGTAACCAGAAATCCAGACCATTTAATGCTAAATTAACACCAGCTTAGTATAAACAAAGGAATAACAAAGGCATGTTTTGTTATAATCATGGCTTGGATAGACATAGGAGTGATGTACATAATAAGAAAAATGCACTTTGAGTATATGAGAAGGTAAATCAAAATATTTTCAAAAAACAAAAAAATGTCACCAGGGAAGAAAGTTGTCTCAGGATATAAACACAAATATGAACATGAACACTGCTGTATGTGGGTCCATTGTGCCTGAATTCACATAACTTCATAGTGAAATGAGAGTAACTTTGGAAATGTAAAATATACTGCTATTTTATACTGTAGATCTCAAGTAACCATTGAGTTTCAGTCCTTTTTTTTTGAGGGAAATTCTATTACTTGAGGGAAATTTAGTACTGTATGTGTTGAGTGATGAAGATTATCCTTACTTGGGTTATACTAAAATGAGTACAAATTTTGCTAAAGAAGAAGTTGGTAGTGTTTTTTCAAGTGGGCCTTAAGTATTAATGTGTCCAGATCTTGAAAATATTTTTGGTGCATCAGCTTTAATTGGGACCAATTCCAATTTATATAAATTTTATTCACAGCAACAAGTTGGAACCCATTATACAAATATTGTAACCCTTCAAACCAAAGGAATGACAGGATGCAGACAGATCTTTAAATTTAAAGTTTAACAACTTGCTATCTGCCTCCTACTTTCTGTGATAACATCCTGGGCTAAGAGTCCATTGTTTTCTTCTTCTATTATTGATTGTGACTGTTCTGATTTTTTTTTTATTTTCTCCTTAAATAACCTACTTCACTCCTGCCCTCTCTCTTTCAGGAGAGGACCTTACTTCATATGTCACTGAAAAAAATTGAGATCATCCTTTCTGAGCTCCCTTTCCTTCCCCAATTCCAAACTTTTTTTTAATTATCTTTTCCTTTGCTCTCATCTCACAGGATGAGGAAGCCCTTCTCCATTTGTTCCCTTGATCTCTTCCTGTTCTTTCTCTCCCAGGAGTTTGCCCCTTTGATCATTCTTTCTATATCCCTAATTTTCTAACATTGTTGTCTACTGAACATGCCCACATCTCCCCCATCCTTCAAACTCGTGTAAACAAACAATATTCATCGACATTAATAACCCCTCAGGCTTTCATCCTATATTTTGCCTCCCTTTTACTGTTAAATGCCTCTTTAAAAACCATTTATTTTTATTGCCTCCATTTTTTACTTTCTACTCACTTCTCAGCTCCTTGCAGTGTGGCTTCCATCCCTACAATTGATGGAAACTGTTCTCCCCAAGGTCACCAATGATCTCTTTAATGCTAAATTCAATGGCTTCCCTCACCCCCAAATCCCCAACCTTCTTGGCCTCCCAGTAGCATTTGACAACCTCTTTCTAGGTGCTTTCTCCTTCCTGGATTTTTGTAACACTGTTCTGTCCTGGTTCACTTCCTACCCCTGCAGCCTCTCCTCAATCTCCTTTTCATTATTGCCATCCATGTATTGTCCACTAACTGTGAGTGTACCCTAGTGTGCTATCTTGGGGTCTCTTCTATTTCCACACTATCTCTTGGTGATTTCTTGAACTCCAGTGGATCAACTATCATCTTTGTTCAGCTGACCTCTAATCTTACTATTATAAAATTCCTTGATAGTGTTTTGTGCTCTGATTTTTCTTCAGTGTTCCTCAGTGTTTATATATTGCAACCTGCTCATACCCACCACACTCCTCTACAATGCCCTATGTTGTAACTCATTTTTAATTCTTGAGATACTTTTTTTCTTTTTTTAATTTTTAGTATTTTATTTTCCCCAGTAATACATCAAGAAAATTTTTAGCATTCATTTTTACAAGATTTTGTGTTCCAAATTTTTCTACCTCCCTCTATCCCTCTCTTGTCCTCTTCTGAAAAATGGTGGACAGTTTGATATAGTTTATACATGTGCTATCATGTAAAAATATTTCCATATTAGTCATAGTTGTGAAAGAAGAAACAGATCAAAAGAAAAAAAATAACAAAAAATAAAGTAAGTGAAAAGATATGCTTCTATCTTCATTCAGAGTCCATCAGTTCTTTATCTGAATGTGGATAGCATTTTCCTTCATGAGTTCTTTGTACTTGCCTTGGATTATTGTGTTGCTGAGAAGAACTGAATCATCCATAGTTGATCATCACACAATGTTGCTGATACTCTGTACAATGTTTTCCTGGTTTTGCTCATTTCACTTTACATCAGTTCATACAAGTCTTTCCAGGTTTTTCTGAAGTCTATCTGTCTGCCATTTCTTATTGTACAATAGTATTCCATTACATCCATATACCACAGTTTGTTCAGCCATTCCCCCATTGATGGGCATCCCCTCAATTTCCAATATTTTTTCCCACCATGAAAAGGGCTGCAATAAATATTTGTGAACATGTAGGTCCTCTTTTCTCTTTTGTTATCTCTTTGGGATACAGACCTAGTAGTGGTATTTGCTGGATCAAAGGGTATGCACAATTTTATAGCCCTTTGGGCATAGTTCCAAAATGCTCTCCATAATGGTTGGATAAGTTCACAAATCCACCAACAGTGCATCAGTATCCGCATTTTCCCACATCCTCTCCAACATCGATCATTTTCTTTTTTTGTCATATTTTTTTGGATTTAATCTATTCAATCTAATAAGTGTGAGGTGGTATCTCAAAATTTTTAAATTTGAGCTTTTCTATCAAAAGGGATTTAGGACACTTTTTCATATGCCTTATAGATGGCTTTGATTTCTTCATCTGAAAATTGCCTGTTCATATCCTTTGACCATTTATCAATTGGGGCTTCAGAGATACTTGTATCTCACTACCATGTAGCAACACTGATAAATTTCAGTATTGAAAATATCATGTTTCATGGAAAGCTTGGGGTCAGAAAAGGAGCTTGTAATTTCCTGAAAATCTCTTCACCCCGTTCAACTCAAGGTCTAACTTCTTGTCCATCTGCTGTTTTTATCCCTAATACACATACTGATCAACTAGTTTTATAAGGAGTTCATCCAATAGACATTGTTCATTCACTTAGTCTTTCCTGTGTAGATGAATTGTCTAAACTCTTCTGAATAATTTTATATCACTTCTAGAAGGTTCTGCAGTGTTCTGGGACTTGATGCAATTGTCACAATGCTATCTACAAATAAATACATAAGGAGGAATTCATCATCCACAGGGAATACTTCTTCAATGTCTCCATATCCCTCTTTTATGCCATACTCAATGTTTATTATCAGTGTCATTCAGCAGGATTATTTCTGTTGTTACGTCTTCCAAGAAATATTGAATGATTTCTTATATGTGGATGGGAGACAACTTATTGTAAAAGTGCCTGTAAGATGGCAAGCCTACTTATTCCCTGCTAATACTAAGGTTCCCTGATAGCACCGTCCTCACCGAGGATGTTCTTGATTCATGTATAGATAAATATTTTTTATACATAGGGTATAGGTACATAGACTGATAATTATTGATGTTCTTTCAGTTACCATTTTTGGTATTGGGATCATAGAACCATGGGATTATAGCTCTAAAGCTGGAAGGGACATCAGAGGACATCTAGTTAAACTTCCTTCATTTTACAGATGAGGAAATTTGTAAGGTCCCAGATTTTCTCCATACCTTCGAACAACTTATATAATAATAGTCTGTCAATACTGTCATAACAGTATCATTACCAACACAAATCTCCCCATATTTGGTTTTTTTTTTAGTGACATTTCTACCTCCTCTATAAGTACATGCAGGATTGTGTTGCTAGAGTCTAAGTATGTTTACACTGTCCTTGATGATGAAAATAGTTTGTTAAAATTATTTTTGCAATGAATAATGCATTTAGTGTTTATTTGCTGATTTTCTAATTTTAAAATGCATATTCGGTTCATTAATCTTCTCTTTTTCTCTATTGTTAATGTATGATTGTAAGGATGTGATTTTTCCCCAATGACTGTTTTGGCTGCACCCCAGAAGTTTTAGTATTTTGTGTCATTATTGTTTTCTTTTCCATAGTTATTAATTGTTTCTATGATTTGTTCTTTGACCCACTCATTATTTAAGATTCCATTGTTAAGTCTCCATTTGGGTCTATAATCTTTTGTTTGAGGTCCCTGACCAAAGTTCTATTCTTTTTGCATTATGGTCAATAAAGGATATATTGACTATTTCTGCTTTTTAACATCTTACATTTGCTTCAGTACATGGTCAGTTTTTGTAAAAGTTTCATGTTGGTGCAGAGATACATGTACATTCTTTTGCTGCCCCATTTAAAAGACACCATAACTCTTTTAACTCTAGTATGTCTGGAAATTTGTTCAGTTGCATGTTTTCCCTTTTGCCTCTCTTTTGGTTAGATTTATCCAAAACTGATCAAGGGATATTGAAGTCTCCTCTCACTATTGTATTTCTGCCTATGTCTTCTTGAAGTTCAGATAATGTTTCCTTTATGAACCTGGATGCTAAGGCATTTGGAGTATATAAGTTCATTACTTATATTGGTTTGCTGTATGTGGTTCCTTTCAGCATAATACAGTTTTTTTGTTTTTGGATGTTTTTGCTTTGATAGCATGAGAGCAACTCCTGATTTTCTAGATTCACTTGCTGCGTAGTAAATTTTTTTCTATCCCCTCAGTTTTATTTTGTGTATGTCTTTGTTTTTTAAATGTGTTTCTCTTAAGAAACATATTGTAGGGTTTTGTTTTCCAATCCAGTCTGTCACTTTTTCACTTTGTTGTATTGTTTAATCTACTCATATTTAAAGTTATCAGTTACGTTCATATTTTTCTCCATCTGTCTCTAAAGTTGTTTTTAAGTTGTCATTTTTTACCACTCTTCTGCTATTACTTCAATTATTTTACTTTTTTTTAAGGGCCCCTATTCCTATTGGCTCTCTTTTCTTCTCCCTGATCCCCTTTTCTCATTTGTTACTCTTTCCCCTTTAGGGTTTTGTTTATCTGTTCCTCTCTCCTGCTTTTATCTGGTTATATATTTCTTCCCTCTCTTTTTTCCTCTCAATTACTTATGTAGATTCCTCATTCTTCTCCTCCCCTTCAGGTAATCATGTTCATTAGGTTTTTTTTAATATGTCATTTTTTTGCCTCTTTCCAAAAAGAATTTCCCTCATTCTCTTCATTATCTATCTTCTCTTTCTATTTACTCTAGACCCTCATTGTCTGATTCATAACCCCTATAACCATCCGGTCTATGTATTCTTTATACAATCAAAGCTTCCAAGGTATCCACTCTAGGCTTTGCCCTCCAAATACTTTCTGCCATTACCTTGTAGGGCTTACTTTTCCAATGGATTCCCCTTTTCCATTGTGACTCAGCTCTCAGAACAATGGCAATTATTTCTGGTGTCAAAGAAGACATTACCTATGGTAAACCTCACTATCTCCCCACCGATGTATACCTTCTCTTGTCAATCTTTTTTTTTTTCTCTACATTTGCCTGGAAATCTTCTCCCTGTTGCCATGTGCTCCCACTCCTCCAGGTGCCAGTCGCCCCCAGGAGCTCTCAGGACAAGTAGACATTTCAGGCACCAAATCCCCCAAACCCCATCCAGCATAAAGTCCTCATCTTCTCCCATGTCCAAAGTATTGAGCTCTCGCCTTTTCAATCCCCTACCTTGTCCTCACCCACTCCCCTGTAGGCTTTTCCTTTTCTGAGACTGCAGAAATCACCTTCCCCTCATTGCATGCCCTTAATTCGACCCTGATGCTTCACTCACTCCACTCTATCCCCCTGCTTTCCTTGCCCCACACACACTCCCACACCCCTTGCTTTTCATATACTCTCCCATGTTGCAATCTAGTAATACAAAAGAAGCAATCACCCATAGTCAGGGTGTTGCCAAATTCTGTACATAATCCTTCCGTCCAATTCTTTCTGTTACCTTTACCAGATTTCTGCCTTCATCCATCTCCTTGTGTACCTTTAGAGAGAAGTCTCTTACTGGTCTCTGTTTACACTATGTTGCTATTGCCATCTACATTTATTCACTCCTCTTGTGTATTTACCATTTTAAATATTTGGTTACAAAAATATTGTATATAAGAATGTAGTTTCATTTGAGGCCACTCGAGGGCAGCTTCTCCAGACCAAAGATTTTTAAAAATCAAGCAGGTGAAATGTTTCTTTCTCCTCCTGAGGGCATGTCCACTTAGTTTATTGTTTCAGTTTTTCTGGAAGACAGATGGAAAAATAAAATCTGGTCAAATTTCCTTATCTAGCTAATAGCTCACTAACATTCAGACTCCTTAAGAGTCTGGTCAATATGACAGATGTTCTAATAAACCTTGTCTTTGAAAGAAGGCTTGGGTCGAATTCTTTCAGGCAGGATCTGCGTGTTGTGATATTGGGGTCCCAACACCCTAAACCCCTAAACCTCAACACTTAGCGGTGAGCCACAGAATGTTAGGACTGGAAAGGACCTACCAACATCCTAGAAAGTATATTGACAAAGTGAAATTCATCCAGAGGATTACCTGGATGATGAAAGGCCTTTAGTCCATGCCATATATGGAATGGGTGAAGCAAATGAGAATGTTTAGCCTGTAGGAGAAAAGACAAAGAGATTCAATAGGTTTTGTCAAACATTTGATGGGTTGTTTGTGGAACAAGGATTAGCTTTATTCTGTTTGGTCCATTAGGATATCTAGTCATTCTTAGTCATATCTGACTTTGTGACCCCTTTGGGTTTTTTTTTTTGACAAAGATACTAGAGGGTATTACAGGAGTTAAGGGCATAAAAAGCAAAGAGGCAAGTTTCTGACTTTATAAAATGGAAATCTTTCTAACAATTACAGCTATCCAGAAATCAAATGGGCTGCCTTGCAAACTAGAGAGCTCCCCATCACTAGACATCTTGAATGATTGATTGATTGATTTAGTGTTTATCTGGGGTTCTTTCTGCCTCTAGGTTGTGAAGCTTGGACAATAGCTACTCATATATCTCTCTCTCTAAAAGAACAATTTCCTTTACTACTGAAACATTATACAAGTCATTCAATATAACCATATTTTACAAACTTTCACTAATCTCCTTCTGGTAAAGATCACTTTACTGGGTGTTGGGGGTGGGAAGAGGAGATGCAAAGTTTGGATATGATCTAGACCTTGCCTTCATTTAGCCCACAGTCCAATAAGTAATGAAATTCAAGAAATCTGGGGTTTGTGACACTCAAAATCAGCTTAGAGTACATTAGTTACTTATCCTCAAAGATGGCACAGACTTTCAGTTTGGGCATATATAATTCACATAACTTCTTGGATAGTTCACCTACAGAGAAAAGAGATATGACTTGCTATTACCTTTTGTTTAAACATAAAGGGTTTCAGGAAAAGTGAGCATTGAGAGTGGTCTTGTTTATTCAGGCCTTCAAGTGAAGGGAAGAGTTGTCAATACCCCCTGGAAATAGTTTACAACTGACCATTATCCACTAATACCTGAATTCTGAAGGTTAACTCTTCAGAAGGGATTAACTCAAACAAAGTACAAAAGACAAAATAGGTGTCCTCGGAGCATTTGCTGTTGGAAGATGAAAAGGGATTCTGAAAGAAAATTTATTTCACAATCCAGACTCAGGCTCAAATCGTCTCTCACATCATCTTTGGTTGGTGTGACAAGGGTTACTGACCCTGTCACAGCCCTGAAATGGAATGTAGTAGGACTTGGTCATTTGGTGTGGATTACCCCACAGTTGTTTCAGCAGTAGGTGGTGTGAAAAATGATTTTTACTTAGTAATCATTATCTTGGGAACTCATAGCTTCCCCATTCCCCTTTCTTTCTAAGTTAAGTCTTTCTTCAGAAGGACATTAAGATATAATCTAAATGGGTCTATTCCTGCTCATTATGTTGCCTAGACAGGTCTGGGAGAATGTTGATTCCTCCCTATTGTTGAGACAAGTGATATGGAAATTGATATCTCTTTAACCAGGACCTGGGTCACATTCTGAAAGACCCTCATTTTAATATGGCCCATCTCCCAGAGTTGATGGGCATCCCTTGGGAACACCTACTCCTTGAAGGGCATATAAGGCTGTACCCCCAAAATCCCAATTTGACCCAGTTTTGAACTGAACTCCCATGCATGTCAAGCCAGCTTGAGAGAAATTAAACCACCAACACACTCACCCCAGTTTCGTTGTCTCTTTCTTAGAGCTGACTCTCAAAATTGGGGTTCAAGGATTTTATGGGATTCACATTGGCCAGATGGGTTTTTATCTTTTGGGCCATACTATCCAACTTTGGGTACCTAATTGGCACAGTTAATAGAGTGCAATGCCTGCAGTCAGAAAGAATCATCTTTGTGAGTTCAAATCCAGCCTCAGACACTAGCTGTGTGACCCTGGGTAACCGTATTTGCCTCAGTTTCCTCATCTATAAAACGAGCTGAAGAAGGAAATGGCAAACCACTCCAGTATCTTTGCCAAGAAAACCCCAAACAGAGTCCTAGAGTTGGACACAACTGAACAACAACAAAATCCCAATTTTAGACTTCAAGGCTATATATTTTGGGTAAAATTTCCTAGTGTCACACTTTTCCAATGAATCTCAGATAAACATGGTTTTCTTTTTTTCAACCTCTTTCTTGACTTCAGCATTCTTCTGCTTCCTCCTTAAAAATAATAACGACAATTTACATTATAAATGTAATAACCATCAACGGAAATATTCAAATAAACCAAAAATAAAATAAAATAAGTCATAAACTTCATAATTATTTATATTTTAAGAGGAAGTCTCATAGTTCCTAGAAGTGGAGTTGGAATGTATCTTAGAGGTCATCTAAGGGGCTGGTCAGAATCCAACCCTTTTAATTCAAATTAGGAAACTGAGTCTCAGAGAGATTCAATTGCTTACCATGTGCATCACACAGGCGCTAAATACTTGAGTTGTGATTTCAAACTGGTTTTCTCAATCCAAGTACAGCACTTTACCCACTAATACCCACTAATAGTCTCTGTATCTAATTTGTTCCTTTGTATCCTTCCAAAGCATTCTTTGCATATTTATCAAGTTTTGTTTATATGCAAAAAATAAAATGAAATTGGAGTCAGTGTAAACTGTTGCTCTGGTTCTGTTTTCTTCACTCTGCATGATTTCATGTAAATATTCTTTGATCTTCATATTTAACATTTTATGGTACAGTAATATTCTATTATGTAAGTATACCATAATTTATTTAGCCATCTCCCAATTGTTTTATTTATAGGTTATTAAAATTTCTTTTCTCTTTCACTAACAAAACAGCTATAAAAGTTTTTATGAAGATAGGTCTTTCTTCTCTTTCAATAAGCTCTTTAAGGAAAGCCCTAGTAGTAGGATCACTGGGTCAAAGAACAAAATCAGTTACATAATTTAATGTTTATTGCTGGATTGCTTTCTAAAACAATTGGCCCATATGATAGCTCCACAATGATTTAATAATGTATCTATTTCTCCATAGCCCTACCAACAGTGAATTTTAGCATTTACTCTCTGCTCTTTACTAGTTTGGTTTTTTTTTTTTTTTTTTGCATGTCCACTGTTGCTCCATTTTTCTCTGGTCTTATTTAATGTTCAAAGGTTTTGAATACATTTTAATGAAGCATAAAAGCCATAGCGTAAGTTTGAAAGTATGTTATTGATTTTTCATGTAAAATATCACAGTAAATCTTCCCATAGTTATCGATGTATTTAGAATGCACAGCACATATTCTCTCTTTCTAGAGACTGGAGACTAGAGACTAGAGTCTGTTTCTCTTTTCTGAGGAGAAAAATGAAACTAGCTTTAGTATTAATTTCAATAAAATTACATTAAATAACCTTTCAAATGACTGTTTTTAATGCATGTCTTTCACAAATGAAATAGCTTTCAAAGCATATATAGATACATGACATATAGGTAGACAGATGATATATTCTAAATTTTTCTCTGTTTTTATGAATATATAGTCTGTCCCAAAGGTAGAACGTGTCTCTTGTCTAAAGAACAGCCTGTCTCAGTATAAAAGCTCATCACCAGCAGGTTGGACACTACGTAATTGATTTTTTGGTTATAGTGATGGGCAAAAGAGAGAAATATTGAAAAAAAATTGAAAAATACAGTTTGGGTTTAAGAAATAAGAAAGATCACATATTGATGGGCTATTTTGAAACCTTATGCTTTTACATTATGAATACCTTCTTTACAACTAAAGTTGGAAAATGCTAGACAGGGTAAGGACCAAACAATGTCACAAAAATGAAACTAACTGTTATCTTAAAGGAAACGTTTAATGTGAGGCATTTTAGAATCAACTGTCTCTCTGCCATCATATCATCAACTAGTTAAAGGTCAAGATTAACACCAAGTTAAAAGAAAGGACAATGTTTAAGAAAATACCACAAGCAGCTATGTAGCTGTCATATGACCTACTTAAAGAAGCCTGTTGGTTCTGAAAAACTGGAAAATTGATAAAAAATGAAACCACTGACTTGGAGCACTTCACACAGCTCCAGGCACAGGGTAAAGATTTAACAAATACTTGTTGACTAGGAAGAAGACTGTGATTACCATCTTTTTCTTAGAGAAGTTCAAGTGAAAAGCGTAAGGGCAGTAACAGAGGGAACCCTCAGATGAGGAAGTTCCCTCTAAGAAAGCAGGTCTGCATCTTCTCTGAAAGATAAAGTATTAGAGCTAGCATTAGCCTAGAGCAGACTTGCACAACTTAGCAGTAGGGAAGGGCCAAAATTAAAATAGGCTAAACTTCTTTGGGCTGTAAACAGGTTTTTAGCAGCTCACTTTCCAAGTAAAGTTATAATTAATGATTAAACTATTTTGCAAATAAACCATATTTTAAAAAGGAAATTTCAATTAATATCAATTAATTACACTTATTACTTGAGATTTTTATTTATCATGAAATTATATTAATGTTTAAAAAATTACTTTGCTTGGCAATACAGTTTTAATATATTTTTCAGGTTTACATTTAGTACACATTTAGTTTTACTGTATACATTTAGTTAATGGGATGTATTACACTTCTTGTCAGCAATAAGTTTATCATACTCTAGAATCATATTTGAAATTGATTTCTTTGGAAATCTGAAAACTAACCTTAGTAGCCACCTCATTTTCTGAGTTTCCTTTCTTGAAAAATCATTGTTCCAGGGGCAGCTAGGTGGCGCAGTGCATAGAGCACCAGCCCTGAAGTCGGGACGACCTGAGTTAAAATCCAGCCTCAGACCAAACACTTGACACTTACTAGCTGTGTGACCCTGGGCAAGTCACTTAACCCCAATTGCCTAAAAAAAAAAGGAAAAGAAAAACCATTGTTTCCCACTGAGATTTTTCAACAATTTGGACACTCTAATTTGTTTTTCATTGGTGTCCAATTTGCTTAAGTCAGGATGTTTCGATTCGAAATGGCGATGAAGATTAAATTCCTTCGAAACGGCTATTACTTCTCTGCAAACAAGGGGCAATATTTTGTCTCTTGTGTAACTAAGCAAGTATTTATTTGTCCACTCCAGATTAAACATTCTATGGTCCGATTCAATCTTCCATTTCTTTTTATCATCCATTTTACAAAGTCACCCCAACAACTTTAATGTTAGAACCAAAAAATCTCCACAGCAACTGCTCACATCCCAAGAAATAGTGAGCTGAGTGTCTGACCTTAGAGAGAGCACCAGACACTCATGTAACTTGGAGGGCAGCTGAGCAGCGAAGGAGGGGAAGAAGCTCTCATGTTGTTGCTGCTCACTACGTAGCGGGCATCAGCTGCATTGGTGCATGGCTGCACTCACTTCGTCTCTGTTCAATGCCAGTAACAACTGGAAACACAGTGAAAAGATATGACTCTCGCTCGTCTCAGACTAGAGACAGACTGAGGATGGTTGGTTTCTGCAGGTCATGTGACAAACCAGAGAGAGTACGCAGTGGCAACCCACCTGCCAAGTTACAGGATGGGTACAATAGTGACTAGCGGAAGACAGGCTAAGTGGGGCTCAGACAAAGCACTCGTTACATCTTTACTTTCTTTTACATCCTCTACATTTTTTACAGGCTGCCCAAAATCCTCAAGCGGCCTGCAGGTTGTAAGTTGTGCAGGCCTGGCCTAGAGCATTGAGAGGTTAAATGTCTTACCCAAGGTTTCACAATCAGTTCGTGTCAGAGGTGCAACTCTCAACCAGGTATTTCCAAATCTAAGACAAGCTCTCTTATTACTACACCATGTTGCTTCTCTAAAGAGAAGTTTAAGTGACAGAAAACAGTTGTCATAGGGTTAAAGAGCCCAGAAACCAGTTGTCAAATATTTCATTTTTCAAACTGGAGAGATTTTACAAACTGAACTTCAACGACAGCATACATTTCAATATGAAATTATAGAGGAAAATGGAAAATTATGAGCAGTATCATCTCATGATACTGCAAAAAAAAAATAGTGGCAAGGAAATAAAATCTATTGGAACAAGTGGGATTTTGAACCAATTATCATGGCAGTCTCTTACTGGTACATAAAGTCCAGAGAAAAGTGAACTAGAGAGTACATGTGATAAATGAGTAACCTGCAGCTCCTAGTAATACTTTTGTTAGAATTCCTTAAGATTTTCCCCTTAGATGTAGTATAGGTTTTCTGCCAGGCTCTTTATGGAGTCTTGGATCTGTCTTTCCTCATTGAATCTGTCTTTGGGCCCCATTGCAAGCATTGCCCCCTGAGATTGCTATCCTAGAGACACAGCTAGGACACTAATGAAAAAGTGTAAATATTCCAGTACTTTGAGATTTGTGAAGTCCTACCTGCCCTGGCCAAGGTGGAGGAGGAGGCCAGGTTAAGCCTAAGGTACTCTCTTTCTCCTCGTTCTTCCCCCATCCCCACTCTCACCTCTCTCCTGTGCCATTTCTCTTCAGGGCCTTGGCTGTAGGCTTCTCTCCAATGCCAGATGCTCCAATCTGATTCCAAACTAGCCCACCAATTTTACATAAGCCCCAAAAGGCGTGGCCAATTCTCTCAACTAGTCGGAACAGACTTTCTGTCTACATAAGTGTGCACAGCTCTGCCTCATTAAATCCAATTCACACACAAATCAAAACATTCCTTCATGATGTCATTGGTCGTCTTCAAAGCATAACAGAAACAACAACAACAAAGGTCTTGTTCACACCTGGTAAACAATAGAGATCTGTTCTCTATGGTTAGGGTATGGGAGGATAGCATCTTGTCATTTACTTTAAATGGGGTGGGGGTAGTTGTCTAGGCTGAGCCCTTCCTTCAAATATTACTGAAAAAGAAGGAAAGCTGCATATAACAGACTAATGATTTCATGTACAATCCTTTTTTTCTTGTTCTTCTGTGTATATGGAAATGCCCGTGTTTGTAGATGGTTGCCAAGTTTAGAATTAACAAAATAAATTCTTAAAAAAAGATATCACCAAGTTGGCCATAGGTTGATTTTTTCAGCCACTTCTAACTCAAAAAGACTATCTAGTAAAGTGTAGGGGGCTTGCAGGCTGTGTCATTGGAGAAAAGACCTACACTGATAAAGCCATGGATCCTGCAGATATTTAAATAATGTAGCATACGGTATTATCAAGCTACCAAGTCTTCACTGATTTCTGGTCAAAGTTAGGAAAATCTCCACTCTTTCTGGTTGCATAATAGGAAGATGTCTCAGGTAAAGTAACTCTCTTCTCATCAAAGTCAGGGAGAGAGGCTTGTATGAGGCCTCTCCTGGTCTGTTCAACTGCTGGTGCCTTCCCCTCCAAGGTTACTTGAATTTACTTTGGATATATCTTCTATGTTATTGTTCAGTTGTTTCTCAGTCCTGTCCAACTTTTTGTGACCCTATTTGGGGTTGTCTTGGCAAAGATTTTGGAATGGTTTGCATTTCCTTCTCCAGCTCATTTTACAGATGAAGAAACTGAGGCAAACAGGGTTAAGTGATTTGTCCAGGGACACACAGCTAGTAAGTGTCTGAGGCTTGATTTGAACTCAGGAAGATGATTCTTCCTGACTGCAAGCACTGCACTCTAACCACTATACAACCTTGCTGCCTATATATACCAATATATATGCTTGTAATAAATGTAAGCTCATTGAGAGCCAAGTCAAGTCAACCAGCATTTATTAAGTGCCTACCACGTACCAGGCAATGTGTGAAGTTCTAGTAATACAAAGAAAGGGGAGGGAAAAAAAAACCTTGAGTCTGCTCTTTAAGAACTCATATAGTCTATGGAGGAAACATTAGTATAAATAAGATATATACAAGATAAGTTGGAAATAATCTAACAGGAAAGGCACTAAAATTAAGGAGCACTGGGAAAGACTTTTCACGGAAGGTAGGATTTTAATTGGAACCTGAGGAAAGCCAGGAAAGGTGGAAAAGGAAGGAAAGAATTCTAGATCTGGGGGACAATCAGTGAAAAATGACTGGAGTTGAGAAATGGAGTGTTTTAAAAGGTAAAGGCAAGGAGGCCAGTGTCATTATGTATCCCCAGCACCTAACTCAATGTCTGACCCATAGTAGGCACTTAATACTGTTTTTTGATTAATTGAGTGATAGTTTTATCTACCTTGCAGGATTATTATGAGGAAAAACTTTTTGTAAGACTTAAAACAGAATGCTATCTCAATACTCCTATGTATTCATTATTATGGATCATTTACCACAATAGAAGGGATTCCTTTATGAAATACTTGCCAAAACCTGGGTGGCCTTTACACTATACAGTAAACTTTCAAAGGCACAGGTGCTGTCAAAACAATGAAAAAATGTATTTGATTTGATTTTTCAATTAATAATAAGCATTTATTGCTAAAAAGAAAACTGGTTGTAACAAATATGCATAGTTAAGCAAAACAAATTCCTACATTGGTCATATCATATATATGTGTATATGTATTATATATATATATATATATATATATATATATATAAGTATATGTGTGTGTATATATGTATATGTATATATTTATCTCATTCTATCCTCTGAGTCCAGGGGGTGGGTAGCCTAAATCAGTGGTGTCAAAATCAAATAGAACCTGGACAACAAACCATACATAAGGATCCCTGTAGGCATATATTGACTTAAAACTACGTGTTAACATTATCTATCTTTCATTGTATTTTTATTTTGTTAAATATTTCCTAATCACATTTTAATCCGGTTCAGGTCTCTCAGGCTAGAAGCATGGGATCCACATCTCTGGCCTAAATCATCATTAATCCCCTGGAATAGTAGTTGGTATGTTAACATGTTAGTATGCTTTGATCAGAATTCTTAAATTTAATAAGTTTGTCTTTATAATGTTGTTATCATATAAATTGTTCTCCTGGCAAATCCACGAAAAATTAAACGAGTCTTTTCAAGGAGCAAGGGGAGAGACCTCTAACACATACTAGCCATATGACTATGGGCATGTTGCTTAAACTCTCAATGCTCTAGGCAACTTCCTAAGACTATAAGTTACTAAAAAGTCACCATCTGCAATTTTTGATGACATTTCCATACCAGTTCTTTATGGTGGTGAAATCATAGGTTAGAACCAATTTTTTAAATCAAGGTTAAAAAAAAAAGCAGTTGCCACAACCCAACTTGCTTGTCTATAGAGATCTAGCCAGAGTCAGATTTCATGCTCTGACTCTTATGTTTCTTCTTTAACTAACTGATCTGACCCAAAGTCATGTCATCACATATTAGTTGCTCAGTAAATACTTGTTGATGAATTGACCTGCAGAGAAAGAATTCACTGAGTAGGCTGAGTGCCGCCAGCCAATATTAGTTCTAATAGTTGATGGACATATTTGATAAAGAGTCTCGATAAGATTCTAAGACTGCTCTTGGGACAGGGCTTGAAGCTCAAAAGAGACTGATATTTTCCATTAGCTTGCATTTGAAGAGGATAATTTCAGCTAAATCATTAAAAGTTAATGACTATCTGCAAATGTCTTTTTATATAACATTAACTCTGTGAGTGGTTGTGATGGTGGTGGGGAGGGGTGGTCATGGAAGCATAGCTTCACTGAGAATTTGAATGAAATATTAGGCAAGCATAGACAGTAAAATATTCAGTCCTTTAGGTTGACAACAAAAATTAGGAATGGGAATCTTAAGAGAGAGGACTAATGGGTGAGAGCTATCCCTAAAACTATCCCTTAGTGACCAGAAGTAGGAGAAGAGAACAGACTTTAGGGTCAAAATAAACCCAAGAAAGCTAAGAAAATAAAGACTCAACATTTATCTTTCTGTTGCCTGGAAGCTCACATAGCAAGAGAAACCAACTGATTCCATTGTTTTGGTCTGGAGAGTTGGGTAGCCTCTAAGGTTCTTTCCATCTCTCATTCAAAATTCCTATAATCCCATGATCTAACAAGAGTATTATTTGTCTGTCCATCCTGCTGTTCTCTACATAGGCTGGCCTGGTACTTTCACCTCACAGTGCCCCTTCCGTCCCTAGTCAACAAGGCTCATTTCCAGATAGAAGTTTCAGCAGATAGAGATCATGTTTCAGGGTAGGGTAAGAAGAGAATATGTGCAACCTTGGGCAAGATACTCCTTGAGTCAAATGAGGAGCTTGGACTAGATGGCCCCTAAGGATCCTCTAGATGTTAATTTTAGGACTCATTTTTAAAAATCATCAAAAAATCTGCTAAATGATTTTTAACATTGTAAAGCTCAGAATGCTTTCCTTGCATTGCTTGGCATGATATGTGTTCAAGTGAAAGGAGAGCTTGTGTTCAGTGGAGTATGTTCCTTTGCTTTCTTTTTCCCCCTCACTTTGCTGTTTTTCTCTGCTCATTTGTCATATGTGGGCACTGATCAAATTGGCTAAGGATCAAATTCACCACTCAGGGAACAAAGTCCAAAAAACAGTTTCAATTCCCACTGACGTCTGCATCTTATCACATGTGAAAAATGACCTTGAAGTTCAAGGGAAAAGATCATTCTCTGTATGAGTAAGTGGAAGGGAATTTCCAATATGTGGAGAGGCATAAACCTGAAAGTCACAGGTATGCAGGAGTGAAAATGTTTTCTTTTCTCTTTTAACTGGAGTTAATATTTGCCTACTATGTTTATTTTGATATGGTCTCCCTAGATAATCCAGATGGTATATTACTTCTCTTTCCCAGGATCTAGCTCCAGCCAGATTCTTGAAAGTTATCCTCCCTAGAAACAAATAAGGTTAGTTACATAGTTTAGGGTGCCAGGAATTTCTCTACCTCTCTCCCTTACAGGATGTCTTCAGATATCATTAGTCATTGATCTTAATTGTGATTCCATAATGGCAGATCATACAAAATGCTATGAACTTGGAATCAAAAGACTTCAGTTGGGAACAGTCCAGGCTATTTTTTATTAGCTGTGTGAGCTTCATCAAGCCATTCAATTTCTTCAAGCCTCAGTTTCCTCATCTATAAAATGACTATAATATTTATATTGCCTAACTCTTACAGTTGTTATGAGAATAAAAGAGAATGTGTATAAAGGGTTTTATAGGATAAACCTTTATGTAAATGTCATTGACAGACTGTGTCTAAGAGATATAAACTGTGTAGAACAACACTGTCACCTTTTTTATGCTCCTACTTTACTCTTACTTCCCCTTCTTTGTGATTCCATTTGGGAAAGAGACTTCCACCAAGTAAATTGTTCACTTCCTTTTTTTCTGGTTTCTGTATTTTTATTTAACGCAACTGGAATCTCTGAAAATAGCATTTGGGGAAAGAGTTCCAGATTCTCTCAGTGGTAGCAGAAGAAAGTTAGCCATTCAATAGCAAAATTTATGATAAACTTTTCCATGTGAGGACTGCCCTGGGTCCCATCTTGTTAGAAAACTCTGCTTAGTCTTTCCTTCTCCAAGACTCCCTTAGAATTTCCCATAACTCTCCTGAAAGTCCAGACCCTCACTTAGAGAAATGCTGGACTGCTAAACTCCATCATCTTTTTAACTTTATCCGGAAAAGGATTTTGGATGATGTGAATTATTCCACTCTTTTTCCTTCCTTGTGCACAGGGACAATCTTAGCAATACACAGAATTGGTCTTTGACTATATAGAAAAAGGTTAAAAATATGTCCCATGCTTAAGTGCCATGGTATTTGAAATTTCATGAGGATAGACTTCTTTCTTCTGGTTAGCCCTAGACTCCTTCTTGTGGTCCATTTCTTATTATATAAAGATTCCCAGAAGGAAGAATACATTAAGTCCTCAATACTTTCACCCATCTGTGCCCTAGTTTCCTCACTGATAAAATGAAGAGTTTGAACTTAGTAAGATCGTATGACCTAGTGGGAAACTGCTCACTACTAGGAGTAGAAGAGACATTAAAAAGGAGGAAAGGGGTCACAAAGGGAAGGTGAGTGGCAAACTTTATAACCTTTTTGCTACTTTACAACTATATACTTAGAATTATAGGAGATAGCTAGATGGTGTGGTGGATAGAGCATCAGGCCTGGCATCAGGAAGACCTGAGTTCAGATCTAACTTCAGACTCTAGCTTTGTGACCCTGGGCAAGTCACTACCCCCTGTTTGCTTCAGTTTCCTCATCTGTAAAATGACCTGGAGAAGGAAATGGCAAACCACACCAGTATCTTTGCCAAGAAAACTCCAAATGAGGTCATGAAGAGTCAGACATGACTGAACAACAAGTTCTTAGAATTTATTTTAAGTTGGCCCTATCTGTTCACTTGATTTGCAGTGTCTGAGAAAATCATAGTGAATAGGTGAGAAGGAAAATAAAGAGAAAAATCAAGACATAGATAATGAAACATTAACTTTGTCTAAGACCAATACTAATGATAGCACAGTGTGTATGTATTCAGTTGCTTTTTTTCCCTATATTTGGAAGTGGTCCTCAGGAAAAATAGAAGAGCAAGTGTTTCATTCAGTGTTGGACTCCAGTAATAAGTAAACATATTTATTCTTATAGCAACAAATGGCTTACAAATGAAATCTTAGAGTATTTATTTTGGGATTCTCCGCTTAGTTTCCTGTCTGCAGAACCATAACAAGAATGGAACAATTAGAGCGATGCCCCAGAGCAGAAATTTGATTTAATACATGCTTGTACAGCTTGAAGTGACTGTATTGACTAAATCTCTCCCCACCACCTCTCCTCTTTAACCAAATTTGTCTTGACAATTTCTTGTAGTATTTTCACATAATATATTACAAATTTTATTTGAAAAGCATTTTGTACTGCTTGCCCCAGGAATTAGAACTGCTAGCTACATCTTTGCCTGGCCAGTCTCTATGACATTTTGGATGTACCATTTTCAGCTTTGGAACTATGGTGACTTAGGCAATAGATTGTAATGGGCAAAGGTCACAGCACAACTATACATCATTACAAAATTGCAGAATATTTAGGGACCAGGTAATATTTTATAGATTCTATAAAATTCTATTCTATTATAGATTCTATAAGGGGATGAAGGGGGCAAGTAGGCTATAATACCTTACATACATATAGTAATCGTTAACATTGTTGATAAGATAAGTGATTTTAATACCAATTCTTATACTCAGTTTTAAATTACAGAGGGGGCTAATTGCTTAATTTAGGTGGTTTTACATTGCTTCTCTTCCTCTTGCCTTTTATTTCATCTGCACACAGAAACAGAAAAAAAAGGGAAGGAAATGAAAGGCCAATATTCCTCTAGAAATGGATTAGTTAATGAGGAATTATATAATCAAAATTATTGTTTGAGCTGAGTTTTATAGATTTTCTGTAGATTTTACTTACCAGGTTATTCCTTTCCCTCATTAATGGGACTCGAGTCTTAGATGTAATCAGTATCATTCCTATATACAATTGTGCAGTTCATATTTCTATTTCCCTTTCTTTCCCTCTTTCTCACAGAGAAGGGGGGCATCCCCTCCTCTTACCTTACCCATGCCCTCATGTGAAAACTATTCTAATCTTAACACCTTCCAGCTCTGAGACTCCATTACTTTTCAATGCCATGCTTCCATTAAGAACTCTTCACTGAAGATCTTTCCTTATAAATAAAAATAAAAGACATGATTGAATCCATGGCTCATAAATTCTACTGGGTACAGTAACTGCCTGTTAGAAGGTTTGCTTAATGCAAGATACATTGTTCATTCTTCCCTCCTTCCCTGAGTCTGAGCATTATTTCAGTGCAACATATATCCTACCACTTTTGCTCTCAGAGCTAGCTGAGATAATCCCCTTCCAATTAGATTCAACAAACATTTATTAAGCACCCACTATGTGCTATTGATATACAAACAAAAAATGAAGCAGCCCATTATCTCAATAAGTTGACATTCTACTTGTAGATGTAGATGTAGTTTACATCCCTACTTATAATCCCATATAGAGATAAGCAAATACAAGGTAATGAGCAGAAAGTCTAAATTAATATCTAGGAAAAATAGAAGAGGGAAAAAAAAAGAAAATTAGGGGTAAAAAAGGAAGTGAGACTAAGCTGAACCTGGGAGGAAGATAAGGATAGTGAATAAACTTGATATGAGGAAGTTCCTTCTACCAACTCAGACTGGCACTTTCTCCGCAATTTATAGTCTTAGAGAATTGCTTAGAGCACTAAAGTTGAGTGAGTTGCCCAGTGTCACATGGCCAGTATGTGTTAGAAGTAAGACTTGAACTCAGACCTTCCTAGCTTCAAGGCCAGCTCTCTAGATACCATGTTACACTGAATAGTATCTAGAGAGTTGGACCTCCAGAGGGGTGGCAGCTACTACTCACAGGGCTCTAGGCGGTAATTCTGTAGACAGTTATCATCTTAAACACTCGCATAGGAGCCCTACCAATGTTCTCCCCCTTAACAGTCAGTACTTTACTTTAGCAGAGACATTTACTCAAATTGTATCGCAAAAACTAGTTGCAAAGCATTTTCTCCAACATCAGTGACATAATCTGCCAAAATATATGCAGAGCCCAAAAGGGGAAAGGGTGGGCCCAATCAGTCAGTCAACAGACATTTATCAAGTGTCTACTAAGCACTGGGGATACAAAGAAAGGTAAGAGATGGCTCAAATTCTAATACGGGAGAAAACATGCGAACAACCATGTACAAGTAAAATATTTATCAGTCAAATGAGAGATAATCAACAGAAGGAAGGCATTAAGATTAATAAGTACTAGGAAAGACTTGTTGTAGAAGGTGGGATTTTAGCTGGAACTTGAAGGAAGTCAGGGAATCCAGAATGAGAGATGAGGAAAGAAAACATTCCAGGACAGCCAGTGAAAATGCTTGGAGTCAGGAGAGGGAAAATCTTGTTTGAGGAAAAGAAAAGCCAAGTGTGACTGGATCAAAGAGTATGTGGATGGGGTATATAAAGTGCAAGAAGATAGGAAATACAGGAGAGCAATTTATGAAGGGGAGCTGGAAGAAACTGGGTCATCTGGTATGACTGTCCCCGTACCACTAGATACCCCACTCCTGAGGGTCTGGCTCTGGGCTACTGGCACCTCAGTGCCTCTAGCCAGAGCTCGTTATGATCCCTCATCTCAGCACTCTGACCTAGACTAGCAAACCCACTCCAGACCCAAGAACCTTAGCTCCTGTGAGCAAACTGCCATACATACTCTAAAATCTGCCCATTCCAGACCAATCTAGGTCTCCCCATTGGCCCCTATCTCCCATTCCTTTCACTGATGGCCTAAAATGGAGTCAGAAGTCAATAGGAGGTAGAAACCTTGGATACCTTCTTCCCCATCTGTGAGTAGAAAAGTGGGGAGGGGAGGAGTCAAATAGGAAGTAATCAAACCATCAGCCTTATTGGTGGATCTCAGGATGATTAAGGTCCAAAAGCAACAGGTAATACAGAACTGTGAACCCTCTATTCAGCTTTCTCCATTTGAATGAAGGGACAGATTTTTGTACTGGAAGAAAAAATGATATATTGTTCCATAGATTACCAGTGGGGGAAGAATGTACACCCAGATAATATATTTGACCAAGGAACATGCATGGAGGGTACATAGATAGGAAACACATGGTCTGGAAACATATATGCAGGGACACATGCCAGGACCATGTAACTAGGGCAGATACTTGACCAAGGCAGCTCACATCTCAGAGGCTGCTGAGCTACCCATGTCAACTAATCAACAAACTTTAAGTCCTTACAATGTGTTAAGTATCGTGTTATGCATTCATGGAAATGCAAAGATGAAAGTGATACAGTCTCTAAACTCAAGAAGTTTACATTTTCTCAGAGGAAATAACATGTTTACACAAAAGTAAATACAAAATGTTTGTAGTAAAAATAAAGTAATTTAGTGGCAATTATGGAGATTCAGAAAGATTGGTTTTATGCAGGCACTGACACTTGAGTTGAACTTTGAAGGGAGTCAGGGATTCTATGAGGCAGAGGTGAGGAGAGAGCACATTCCAGGCAAGGAAACTGTTTGTACAAAGGTGTGGAAGGGAATATTGTGTAAGAGAAACAGTAAGTAGCCCAGAAAGTAGAGTGCATGGAAGAGAAATAATGTGTAACATCCTGGAAAAGTAGTATGGAAAAATATTGTGAAAGGCTTTAAAAGCCAAACAGAGGAATTTACCTTCCATCATATAGGTATTAAAGAATTTCTTCTTCACTCCTACTGATTAGGTGCTGAAAAAAGCTGGAGGTCTCACAATTGTGCCAACCAGGTATGCTACAAATTTACGTTATCCAATCTCAACTGGACCCTCATGGTACTAAGGTAGTCCTTTTATTCCTCCCTAATGAATTCCCTCTCTCATTCCCCATAGAAGCTATTACAAACTTTCTCTGCCCCTCTCAAACCACCCTTTCACAGCTCCCCCTCCCTATTTCTTCTCAGCCTATGACCTTACCTCTTATTTTAATGAAAAACAGATAAGGCTGCTCAACATAAGCTACATCTTCTTCCATTTTCTTCATCTCAAAACCCTTTGACATCCTTTCCCACTTTCTCATTCTTTCTCCTAGTCTCTAACAAAGAGATGGTCATTGTTGCCAAGGTCAAATTGCCTATTGTACAATTGATCTCAATCTCCTATTTTCTTTAAGATACTGCATCCTCATTCATTCCTCCTCTCATGAATCTTCAACCTTTCTTCAATCAGTTGGTTGCTTCCCTATTGCCTTTGACATACCCAGGTTTCCCCTACCCCTAGCAAATCTTCACTATATCCTACTGTCCCTTCAAACTCTCATCCTACATTTTTCTACCTTTTTTCAGCCAAACTCCTTGAAAAAGCTGTCTACCCTTGCTGTCTCCACTTCCTCTTCTCTTATTCCATTCCTCAATCCTTCGCAATCTGGCTTTCATCCTCATCTCTCAACTGAAACTATGTTCTCCAAAGTTGCCAATGTTCTCTTGCCAAATCTGATAATATCTTCTCAGTCATAATCCTCAACTAATCTAATATTTAATAATCTAATATAAAACTAATATTCTTGATACCATCAACCACTTTCTCATCCTAGATGTTCTCTTTTCTCTGTGTTTTCATGACATTTTTTTCTTGGTTCACCTCCTACTTGTCTGACTGCTTCTTCTTAATCTTCTTTGCTGGACTGTCATCCACATCATACCCTGTAAATGTAGTTGTGATCCAAGGTTCTCTTGGGCCTTCTTTTATCCCTCACTCCTTTGGTAAACATGTCAACTCCCATGGATTTAATTATTATTTCTATGAAGATAACTCTCAGATCTATATATACAGTCCCATTCTTTCCCCTAAGCTTCAGTCTCAAATCACCACTTACCTATTGGATATTTGAAACTGTGTGTCCAAGAGACTTCTTAAATTCAACAGGTCTAAAAATGAACTCATCATTTCCCCACCTCTTCCAAATTTCTTTATTTCCATCACAGGTATAGTGTCTAGTATCTTCTAGTGTCTCTGGTTCATAATCTGGGCATTACCTTTGACTCTTCACTCTCTCTCACCCCACATATCCAGTCAGTTGATAAATCTTGCTATTTCTACATCTTTTGCATTTGATCTCCTTGATCCACTTAGTTACCATCTTAGTTGAGCCCGTCTCACCTAGCTTATTGCCATAGTCTTTTAACTGGCTTTCCTGACTCAAATCTCACCAATCTAGCCAATCCTCCACATTGCTGCCCAAGTAATTTTCCTTAAACAAATATCTAAGTGATTCCTCTATTTAAAAATTTCCAGTGGCTCCTTATTCCACTGGAATAAAATATGAATTCTTCCATTTAGCTTCTAAAGTCCTACACAACTTGACCCCATCCTATATTTGCCATCCTATTCAACATTACTCTCTCTCTCCTACACTCTACAATCCAGACAAACTAGCCTTCACTCAGTTCATCACTCAGGACACTCCATCTCTCCTCTCTGTACCTTTGCACTGGTTGTGCCGCATACCTGAAATTAACTCCCTCCTTGCCTCTGCCTCATAAAGTCCTTCTTTTCCTTTAAATGCATTTCATGTAGCATCTTCTACATGAAGACTTTTATCATTTCCCCCTATAGCTAATACCCTCTCCCAAATTACCTCATATTTAATTACTTTGTATATATTTGTACTTATTAATTTTATATTTATGCCATATACATTTTGATACATACTTTCTATCTCTCCCATAAAAATTAAAGATCATTGTATATATGGTTTTATTATTTGTATTTATATCCTCAGCACCTAATACAGTATCTGTAATAGTTGCTTAATAAATACTTGCTGATTAAGTAAGGGCAGTGACATGATTAGACCTGTGCTTTAGGAAAAATTACTTTGGCAGATATGTGGAAGATGGATTGGAGAAGGGAAACATGAGACAAAGACAGAGTGACCGAGTAGGAAGCCATGGCAATAATTCAGGAAAGAAGTGATGAAGACCTGAATTAGGGTTACTGTGTGATTGGAGAGTAGATGAAGGTGGCAAAACATGCAGTAGACGTAGAATTGACAAAATTATGATGCTATCCTTATGCTATTCTCTACTTGGCATTGAATTTATACTCTCTACTGAGTCATTTTTGCTGGTGTTTCTGTTGGTCTCCTGATCACCTTTATGCTACCATCTGGTGTACCTCAACTATTTGGTCTCTTCAAAGTTATCTGCTACTATCTCTACAATCATCTACTTATCAAAAGTCTCTCCCAGTCAGGGAGAACTAAAATTCTTTAGTGCATGAAGGATATAACCCAACCATTTAACTGCCCATCTCCCCTCAAAAAAAAGCTAGCAGAATGCCCCAGATTATTCCTCTCCTCCTTTCATTCTTTTCCTCTGGTACAAACTTGAATTCCTTGGTCCCAGACAGTCAACTATCTGGTGTTAGAAAATTTTCTTTTAGCTCTAGTTAAATGTTCAATCATGAGTCTGCATCCTCAACATCTATTTATAAACTCAATTCCTCCCCTCCCCAAAACCTATAGGAGCTAAGTAAGAAGTTGAGAAGATGTTCCTCTTGACCCAAGATTCTCCCTGATTAGCATGCAAATGAAGCTAATGCAAGAACTGGGTGAAGCAGGAAGACTTATTGGCTTCCGTCCCTGGTGCATTTTCCTAGTTTTATTATGAATATCTATCAGAAACAAAATTCCCAGTCCTTTGTGTTGCAATCTAGCTAGCACAGATTCCACTGGCCTTCCTACAAATACACATTTGAATCTCACAAAAACCCTGTGGAGCAGATACCAGAGGTATTATATTTTTTACAGATGAAAAAACTGAGACTCGGAGAGGTCAAAAGTGACCAGCTGATATGCACCCAATAAAGTTTTAGAAATGTGATTAAAACTAATGTCTTCTTGACATAAAATCCAACATTCTTGTCCTTCAGGAGTGGGGAACATGTGGCCTTGAGGCCACATTGGCCCTTCCTTTGCTTAGATCTGAGTCACAGTTCTGGGTGGCAATACTGGGGTGAGAAGGAGCACTGGCATGGTGGAGCTTGTAGTAGAGGTGGAGAGGGGATCCTCCTCATAGTTCCAAGGCAGAAAATGGAATCCAAATGGCCACACCTGGGGACCCAGAGGGCCACATGTAGTCTTGTGTTCTGTAAAGCTTGGATTCAGTCAAAGAGCTATACTTGAGGACCTAGAGGGCCATATGTGGCCTTGAGGCAGCAGGTTCCCCATCCCTGGCTTAGATCATGCTGTAGCTCCTGATTGTCCATCCTTGGGCATTCTCTAAGTCTCCATTTCTTCATTTTTTCAATGATAGTGTTGCATGACTAGATGATCTCCAAGTTTCCTTGGAGCACTGAGTGATTTTTTTCTGGTAATTAGAACAAGATCTTGTTAAAGGTCAGCTGTACTCTCAGGTGTTGCAAGGAAGCAAATGAATATAGTCTTTGTCCTAGAACCTGAACAGACTCATGATTTAAAATGACTACTGTAAAGTGAAATGAAGAGTTCCTTATACATCACCCAGCTACCTATGATTCATATGCAGTGACTTTACTTTCATTTTGAAGTAAATAAACACATTCCATAATAATACTCCTCACAGGACCCATTTTACAAAAATATTTATAGCAGCTTTTTTGCAGTGGCAAAGAATTGGAAACTGTGGGAATGATCATCAATTGGTGAATGACTGAACAAGCTATAGTATATGAATATGATGGAATATTATTGTACTGCAAGAAATTTTTAAGGGGGAGGAGCCAAGATGGAAGAGTAAAAGCAGTGACTTGCTTGAGCTCTCCCCCAAACCCCTCCAAATACCTGTAAAAAATGGCTCTAAACAAATTCTACAGCAGCAGAACCCACAAAAAGACAGAGTGAAACAAATTTCCAGCCCAAGACAACCTGGATGGTTGAGTGGAAAGGACTATTGCACCAGGCTGGGAGAGGAACACAATTCAGCATGGACATGCAGGCAAAGACCAGGCCTTGGTGAACCTGGAGCAGGCCTCAGGGGACTGAATCACAGGTAGCTGTGGTGGTTTCCAGACTTCTCAACCCACAAATGCCAAAAACAACTTAGAAGATCAGTAGAAAAGGTCTGTGACCACCATGAGAGAGAAGCTTGGTCTCAGCCCCAGTCCCAGTGCAGCCCCAGGGCAGCAGCTACTTCCTGAGCTCTCAGCCCAAAGACTGAAGGAGAATTGAGTGGCTGATCAGAGGGGAATTGCAGGGATCTCTTTGCTGATGCTGAGGCAGGAATCCCTTGTTTTGCCTGTGCTTGGCTCTGAGTCACAGTTTTGGGTGGTGATCCTGGGGTGAGGAGGAGCACTGGCATGGTGGAGTTTGTAGTGGAGGTGGAGAGGGAATCCTCCTTACAGTTCCAACGCAGAAAAGAGTACTTGTGGTTACTCATAGATTAGAGCACAGGCCAGGAAAGTTCTTGAGCTGGGGTCCCTTGGAAGATAGCACCTGCTGCAACAGGAAGCTAGGGTTCACAAAGACATTGCCATCTATCTTGAGCACATAGTGGGCATACTTATCATACCACCTTGGAAGAACTGAAAATTTCTTCTAGAAGTATCTCAGAAAACAGCTGCACAAAACTCCCAAAGCTTGGGACAGTACTTTTTCCACACTGGAAGCAGACCCTTACCTTAACAAAGAGTTTAAAATTTAAGTAATTGGCTGGGAACATGAGCAAACTGTGTAAAAAAAAAAGTGAGACCATAGAATCTTTTTTTGGTGACAAAGAAGATCAAAACCTACAACCAGAAGAATTCAACAAAATCAAAGCTCCTACATGCAAAGCCTCCAAGAAAAATGTGAATCAGTCCCAGGCCATGGAAGACCTCAAAAAGGATTTTGAGGAGCAAATAAGGGAAGTAGAGGAAAAACTGGGAAGAGAAATGAGAGAGATACAAGAAAATCATTAAAAACAAGTCAAGAGCTTGCTAAAAGAGACCCCCCCCAAAAAAAAATACTGAAGAAAATAACACTTTAAAAATAGCCTAACCCAAATGGCAAAAGAAGTCCAAAAAGCCAATGAGGAGAAGAATGTCTTAAAAAGCAGAACTGGCCAGATGGAAAAGGAAGTCTAAAAGTTGACTGAAGAAAATACTTCCTTAAAAATTAGAATGGAACAAATGGAAGCTAGTGACTTTATGAGAAACCAAGACATTGTAAAACAAAACCAAAAGAATGAAAAAAATAGAAGACAATGTGAAATATCTCATTGGAAAAACAACTGACCTGGAAAATAGATCCAGGAGAGAGAATTTAAAAATTATTGGACTATCTGAAAGCCATGATTAAAAAAAGAGCCTAGACATCATTCAACAAATTATCAAGGAAAACTGCCCAGATATTCTAGAACCAGAGGTAATATAGAAATTGAAAGAATCCACCAATCACTTCCTGAAAGAGATCCCCAAAGGAAAACTCCTAGGAACATTGTAGCCAAATTCCAGAATTTCCAGGTCAAGGAGAAAATATTGTAAGCAGCCAGAAAGAAACAATCCAAGTATTGTGGAAACACACTCAGGATAACACAAGATTTAGCAGTTTCTACATTCAGGGACTGGAGGGCTTGGAATATGATATTCTGGAGGTCAAAGGAGATAGGACTACAACCAAGAATCACCTACCCAGCAAAACTGAGTATAATCCTTCAGGGGAAAAAAATGGACATTCAGTGAAATAGAGGACTTTTAAGCATTCTTAATGAAAAGACCAGAGCTGAAAAAAAAATTCAACTTTCAAATACAAGACTCAAGAGAAGCATGAAGAGATAAACAGGAAAGAGAAATCATAGAAACTTATTAAGGTTGAACTGTTTACATTCCTACATGGAAAGATGATATTTGCAACTTGTGAGACCTTTGTCAGTATTAGAGTAGTTGGAAGGGAAAAAAATAATATGTAGATAGATAGATAGATAGATAGATAGATAGATAGATAGATAGATAG
>NW_020954655.1:198753-277803 GCF_900497805.2 Vombatus ursinus
TAGATAGATAGATAGATAGATAGATAGATAGATAGATAGATAGATAGATAGATAGATAGACATAGATAGATAGAAGGCACAGGGTGAAGTGAATAGGAAGGGATGATATGTAAAAAAAAATTAAGGGATGAGAGAGGATTATACTGGGAGGAGAAAGGGAGAGGTAGAATGGGGTAAATTATCTCACATAAAGCAGACAAGAAAAGGCTTTTACAGTGGAGGGAAAGTGAGGGAAGGTGAGAGGGAATGAGTGAATCTTATTCTCATCGGATTTGGCTTAAGGAGGGAATAACATACACACTCAATTGGATATGGAAAGCTGTCTTACCCTACAGGAAAATAGAGGGGAAGAGGATAAGAGAGTAGGGGAATGATAGAAGGGAGGGCAAATTGGGGGAGGGGGTAATCAGAAGTAAACACTTCTGAGGAGGGACAGGGTCAATGGAGAGAATAGAATAAAGGGGGCAGGATAGAATGAAGGGAAATATAGTTAGTTTTTTACAACATGATTACTACGGAAAGTGTTTTGCATGACTACACATGTATAACTGGTATTGAGTTGCTTGCCTTCTCAATGAGGGTGGATGGGGAGGGAGGGAGGGAGGAAATTTGGAACCTGAAATTTTAAAAGCAAATGTTAAAAAATTGTTTTCACATGGAACTGGGCAATAAGCTGTACAGGGGAAATAGAAGGGGAAGGAGATATGAGAAGGGGGGGGTGATAGAAGGGATGGCAGATCAGGGGAAAGGGTATTCAGAATGCACACCATCTTGGGGTGGGGGAGAGATGGGGAGAAAATTTGGAACTTAAAATCTTGTGGAAGTGAATGTTGTAAACTAAAAATAAATTAATTAATTTTTTAAAAAAGAAATGATGAAGGGGGTGGTTTCAGAAAAACTTAGGAAGACTTATATGAACTGATACAGATTGAAGTGAGCAGAACCAGGAGAACAATGTACATAGCAACAGTAATATTGTAATGATAATCGACTGTGAAAGACTTAGTAACTCTAATCAATGTAACGATCTGCAACAATTCCAAAGGACTCATGATATAAAATGTTATTCACCTCCAGAAAGAGAACTGATGAACTCAGAGCAAAGTTTGAAGCGTATTTTTTTTCTTTTCTTCTTGCTTTTTCCCCCCAGAACATGGCTAATGCAGAAGTGTTTTGTATGATTTTATATGTACAATGTGGGTGATATTTCTTGACTTCTCAATGAGTGGGTGAGCAGCTAGAAGAAGAAAGAGAATTTGAAACTGAAGATAAAAAAATTTTTTTTAAAGTAGAATAAGAAAATAAGAATCCTTCCCATCCTTGCTTCATCTAGACTTAATACATTTGATGAACTTGCTGGAATAATTATAAGTACACCAGAATATTACATTGTATTCTACACTAAGTTCCAAAAGAATATATAACCTAAATATAGAAGGCCACATCATAAAGAAATTAGAGGAAAGTGAATGGTAATGCCTTTCATAACTATGGCTCTGAGGAAAACTCTTAACCAGAGGAGATCATAAAAGAACAATTAGACAAATGTGACTACATTAAATCAGAGGGCTTTTGTAAGACAAAATCAGTGCATGTAGCAAAAGAAGGGAAATTCTAATTTGGGGGAAAAACTTTTTATCAAATATTTTTGATTAAGGTATGATATCTAAGACATATAGAGAATTAACATAAGTATATAAAACCAAGAACCATTCTTCAAGAAAAAAATTGTTCAAAGGCTATGAATAGTTTTTAAAAGAATTTCTGTCAATAGGAATGTAAAAGATTCCTCCAAGTCACTCATAAGGAAAAATGTAAATTAAAACAACTCTTAGATTTTGCCTCACATCCAATAAAGAGACAAAGATGAAAAAACAAAAATAGTGTTGGAGGAGTTGTGGGGAAACAGGTTAACTAGTACATGGCTTATAGAATTCTGAGCTGATCCAGACATTCTGGAAAATAATTTGGAATTACGTGAGAACATCACCAAGTTGTTGATACCCTTAGAGTTCAGAGATGCTACTACCATTCATACACCCCAAGGAGGTATAAGACATAAAGAAAGTCCCCATATAAACTAAAATATTCACAGTATTACTTTTTGTAGTAGCAAAAATACTGGAAACAAAAAGGTTGACTGACTATCAGTTGGGAAGCTGACACATAAATTGTAGTAACAAAATATTTTGTAGTAAGAAATTTTGTCGCATAGTGCATATATAGTATGGAAATATTATTTTGTAGTAGTAAGAATGTTCCTTAAGGTTCAGAGAAATATAGGAAGACATCTATGAAACAATGCAGAGTGAAGTAAGTAGAACCAGGAGAACATACACCAATGACTGTATTGATATAAACAAAAGGAACACTAAAACAAACATAACAATGAATATATGCAATGACCAGTTTTTGGTCTAGACAAAGATGAGGAAGTAACTCCCTCCTTTCACTAGAGGGGTAGAAGAATGTCTCATACACTGTCAGATACAGTCACTGTGTTGGTTAGTTTTGTTGATCTATATTCCTTTGTTAGGGCGGCTAAGTGGCACAGTGGAGATAGTGCCAGGCCTGGAGTCAGGAAGACTCACCTTCCTGAGTTCATATCTGACCTGAGACACTTACCAGCTGTGTGACCCTGAGTAAGTCACTTAATCCTGTTTGCCTTGATTTCCTCACCTATACAATGAGATAGACAAGGAAATGGCAAACCACTCCACTATCTTTGCCAGCAAAACCCCAAATGGGGTCATGAAGAGTTAGATGCCACTGAACAACAACTGATTTCTTTGTTATGAAGAAATTCTTATTTGGGTTGTGTATGCATGTGTGTGAGTGTATGTGTGTATTCAGATATAACAACTATGGCACAGAAACAAAACAAAAAGCAAAAGGTCTCAATAAAATTGATTTTTAAAATTAATTAAATTTTAATTAATTAATTTAAATTAATTAAAAATTAAAAATACTTTTTAACATCCTTAGTCACTGTTCAGAAATTTAATTATATATGTATATATGTGTGTGTATTTATTTTTACATTTAGATTTAAAAATAAATTTAAAGTCTTTTACCATCTGACTCCAGCCTGTCCTTCTAATCTGATTCCCTCCTTTCTTTTTCTTCCTCTCTCCCTTTCTTTCTCTCCCTCTCCTCACTCTTAACTGGCCTATCTGATGATCTGCATGTACAACATTCTATCTCCCACATTTGTGTTTTTGCATAAACTGACCTAGAAAATGCTATACCTAGAATGCTCTTCTTCCTCACCTCTACCTCTTGGAACCTCTAGAACCCTTCAAGATTCATTGCAAATGCTACCTTCCTTTAAGAGTCTTTTCTAAGATATAAATTCTATAAGTTTTAAATATATATAATTATATATATATATGTTACAAATATAATTAGTAGCCTAGTAAGGGCATTCCTGCTTAAAGTATGGATTGGCATCAGCCCTCTCGTGATTTGCAGGATTTCTTTGATGACATGGTGCTAAATGACATTATATGGGGAGTTCCTTGTGAATCCCTCCAAAAGTGTCAATTCAATTTAATCCATTGATGAATTTGGATTTTTCTATTTAAAATAGAGCTCAAGAAAAGCTCCCTAGCCAGTAAAACTGCATCACTGAATGTCATAGTAATATAAGACAGCTGATAATATTGATGTGGCCCATAACTTGAAAGCAGGCGGCTCTTACTAATAGTATCTGCAGAATGCAGGCAGAGGATATGTCACAATATCTGCAGCTCAGTTTAGTCATCTCAATTGCAAGACTCACTTGAGTTTTGAAAATTACATCAGCACTGTGCAGATTAAGAATGCAAAATACAAAAAGAGAGCCCAATGTCTAAGAGATGCTTAATAAATATTTGTTTAACCTTAAGATAATATGGCCTTTAAAATCCAGCAGAATGATACACAGCAGTGCCATCACCTGGCATCAGGTGATCTTCATAATTCATGGCAACAAAAACAACCCAGTTTGCCCTTTTCTTCTTATTGAATTCTTGTCCCAGATCATCATCTACCTGTAGCACCTGTCAAAGATAGATACGTTGGTGGACTAACTCAATGGACTGCCCATTAAGCTATATACCATAGTCTGGGCAATAAGCATTCTTCTTCCATTTTTTCCCCATATCTTCTATGAGGATTCAAGATTTCACTGAAGAGGTCTTTTTTTTTAATACTCTGGGGCTTGATGCCATCAGTACATTATCAGGTACAAATAGGCACAGCTGGAGAACATCAACATCCACGGGGAATCCCTGGATCCTTTCAATCATCATAACAAACACCTTTGGTAAACATTTATCTCTCTGTTTTATATCTCATCTCATGATTGTGATTTGAAGATGATTGAATAAATGCTGGGAACAGAAGGACAAAAGTGAGACAATCCCCAAGGAATTCACAATTCTTCTTGGGAGAGGGAGGAAGAAGGTGAGGAGATACATGTTCATATGTAAACAAAATACAGCAGAATATAATAAAAATGAATACAAAGCGGTTATGATATGGCTCTTACAACTGAGAGGAATCTGGAAAAGACTCTTAGAAGAAGGTAGCATTTGAGCTGAACCTTGAAGGATTCTAGAGGTTCCAAGAGGTGGAGGTGAGAAGGAAGAGCATTCTAGGTCGGTTTATGAAAAAATACAAATGTGGGAGATGGAATGTTGTGTACGGGGATCATCAGATAGGCCAGTTAGGGGTAGGGAGAGGGAGAGAAAAAAAGGGAGAGAGGAAGAAAAAGAGAGGGGGGAATCAGGCTGGAAAGACAGGTTGGGGCCAGATTTTGAAGGACTTTAAATACAAAACTGAAGAGTGTGTATGTTATTTTACAGGAGCTTTTTGAGGACAGGGATGACAAGGTCAGACCCTGGAATTAGGGATATACATTAGGAATATCAATTTGGCACATGCGAGGAAGATGAATGGAGAGAGAAGAGACTGGAGGGAGGGAAATCAATTGCATAGTCTAAGCAAGAGGTGACTGGTCCTGATCTAGAGAGGTTGCGGTGTGAGTGGAGATTCAGGGACAGATGCCAGAAATGTTGGGGCAGTAAAACCTCCAGAAATTTATATCTGATTGGTGGGGAGGGAGATTGAAGAGTCAGGAACATCTCCTTGACAGGCCAAATACCTTTGGTGAAAATAAAGCTCCTTATTTTATGTTTTGCTTGACATTGATAATCAAAGGATCGTGTTCCCCTTGTCGCCCAAGCAAGCGACAATTGAAAGATACTCCAGTGGTGAAGAAAGTCATCCTCTTTTGTATCTCTTTCCCCTTCCTCCTCTCTCCTCACACATCAGGCTCAGGGAGGAAGAAGACAATTAATTTCCTTTCTCTCTACCACACAACCAACCTCTATTCAGTTAAAAAAAGAGAGAATATTAAATTACATTTTGGATTGCTTAGTCTTGAACACTCCCACCCATGGATTCTGGGAGAGTGTTGTTACCCATAAGAGGACAGCTATGCATCATTCCCCTTCTGCTACCCCCAGTAAAATGGAGACAGAAACTCTTCCCAAATTCGTAGCCCAAGGACTTTGTGATCATAAAACACCATGGACCTTGGCGTCAAGTTATTTACACCTGCAGTTTGGCAATCTGGATACAGACTGGTCTCACAAAGCAATTAGTTTGATGGGCTCCAACCTTGGATCCTCTTCCCAGAAGTCACCACCAGTGTAAAAAAAAAAAAATTAGCCACTGAGGTTCAGAGATAATCCATGCTTAGGAGACAACTTAGAAAAGGAAACCTGCTTAAAGCTAAATAGTAGGAGCTCTTTGACCCAAGAGCAGCCCCTCTCCACTCTTTAGGAAACAGACTTTTTAAAATTGTTAAGCAGAAGTCCTAGTTGAGAAGCTCTCTCTGAATGTAAATGGATTACAATTTCAACATCCCCATTGCAGCTCAAAGCTGCTTCCAAAGCTAATTAAAGGAACTTTTCAAAGTTTTACCTTTTGATTTGACTCTAAAACCATCGAAATGAGAGGATCATCTAATGTTGTGAGGAGAGGTCTCTGCAATTTCTCCCCCTCTCTTTTCAAAAGAAACAAACTGGTTTTAAAGCAGGGAAATCATTTAAAACAGAGAATGGCTCAATTAGAGATTTTTCAATTGTGTCTTTTGCCCTGATGGTCCCTGATGGACCTCCAAAGTTTGTCACTTAACATTGATTACACTGTCATCATCCTTTGTTGTACAGAAAAGTGCTGGAGGTAGGTCAGAAGGCTTTATTCCCCTTCTCTTTCCTTCTCCAGTACTTCTTTCTTCTTTTCCCTCTTACTTCCCTCCAGCCACAGTTTACAGCAGCAAGAGAGTCTGGCTCCATGCCCAGGCTACAAAGCTATTAAAGGAGCTGTAAACTACAGTAAATGCACTTATATTGAACTTCCTCCCACCCCCAAGGACCTCCAAGTACATACTTTCCAAGTGTGCAAACATTCTTCACGTAAATCCAGATCTAACATCTAACCAATCAGAGGTTAGATGGAGAATTGGCCTACCTTGAATCAGGACTAAGTTGCTTCTTCTACAGTGGGGAAATGCCCAGACTACTCACTCACATGTTGGTATCCCTGAAGAGGCAACTCTCAGATACTAGGGTTTATTTTAAATTTTTTAAAGATCGGTATTACTGATGATTGCCTTTCACATCGCAGTCATTTCTTCCATATATTCTATATGTATCTCATATATGCCTATCTACCTCTGTTAGAATGTAAGCTTCTTCAGGGCAGATGTTTTTACCTCTTTTTGTATCCCTAACACTAAGCACAGTGCCTGGAACATAGTAGGACATAATAAATGTTTATTGGTTGATTTCTGGTTATCAACCCTTTCTCACTTGAACCCTTCCTTGTCACAAAGGAAGACATTTAAGTAATAGTTGATACAGTGACAGGATCTGAAAATGTATGCCATGTGCTGGCCTTCTCTCCCAAGAGGAAGGAAGTTTGTTTTCTTATCTATTTATTAAGATCGTTATTGGTTTTTCAATTACTCAGTTTCAATTCCTTTTAGTGATTTTTTTCGTTTATGTTATTGCAGCCATTGTGCATAATGCTCTGGGTCTGCTTTTTTTGCTCTATAGCATTTTGTGCTAATCTTCGTACATTCCTCTGAATTCCTCACATTTATCATTTCTTACGAAACAATAGCATTCCATTATATTCATATAACAAAGTTTGTTCAGTTGTTGAACACCCACTTTGTTTCCAGTTATTTGCCTCCACAAAAAGTGTTGCTATGAATATTTTTGTAATATGTTAGACCTCTCTGTTTTCAACCTCTTAGAGGTATATGCCTAATATTGGGATCTCTGGTCAAATGATGATATGCAGTAGTATATGCTGGTAATATTTAACAAACAGCTCTCCAAGGGAAAAATTTATGTGTGGCATGCTTTTATGTATAATCTCCATCATCACCATTTTCTCCATCACTTTCTTAAGTCTAGACAATCAACAAAATAATAGACCAAGCCCTGATGTGTAGTATTTGCTGATTTCTGGGCTGTAAATGTTCACACTGGAAAATTTAACAGTCAATTCCCTTGAGCCAGTATGAGCTGGCTCCAGCACAACAACTTTGATGCTGTGGTCCTTCAACTCAATAGTCTGTACTCCAACTAAGCTTGTGACCAAAATATGGGAGAATTTTGGAACATCTACAGTCATTTCTATATTCCCAGATAAGTTCTCTTGGAAGGAACCAACTGAAATGTAGCAGACTAGAAGGATGTCACAGTTATATTTTGATGAACTTCACTCAGTATGCTCAAAGTCTAGGGATGAACTAGCTCTGAGTGTCATAAATGTAGCCCTGATGTCAGTGTCCTTCCTGACAAGAGGACTCAAGTATATACATACATACATACATACATATAGGCAGAGAGACTTATGACAAAATTTCTCTGATGTATATTTTACCTCCAATCAGGGAAACTTTGGAAATTTCCCAATTGGCTTATTGTGCTTCCCTAAATAGGTTCCTCACACTAATCAAACATCAAACATAGAACATATTTTATTTAATAGAATTTAAAAATATAGACAGACTCGCACCCCAATCCAGAGACAGTAAAAAAAAATTCCTTCTCCTTTCTGGTCCCCTGTCCCCACCATCACCACTTCCCACAGGGACCTATATCTATGTTTCTCACATGGTGTTAACCTGAGATTAAGCCTCTTTATGTACAGAAAAAAGTCAGGGTCACTACAGCATTAACTTCTCTCCCAGGACCTACACAGTCCACATGATTCATGGTAACAGTCAAAGATAAGGTCCATGTTTTCTTCTCTATATGGTTCTATGTCTCATTGTTCCTTCATTCCAGTCTCTTCTCCAATTCTCAGTTCCATGATTCTCTGCCATGCCAGTCTTTGGCAGTCTATTGCTTTGTTACCTACAATTCCATATGCTCTATCCTTGTCTGTCTCTCTGTCTCTATCTCTCTCTGATTGTCTCTGTCTCTTCTATTAATTTCTGAGTCTTTCATTTCTATTGATGCTACTTAACATGCATTACCACTATTACTGCCTTTACTGTCATTGCTGCCATTTGCTTCCTATCATTTGCTCTCTTGCTCAAGGAATTGTTAAAATTTTTTAAGGATGAGGTAGCCAGGTGAGAATTTGTTTTACTTGACTATACATATTTTGTTCTAAGAGTTTTCTTTGTCTTTCCCAGTGAAGGGAAAGGAAGAGAAAAGATACATGCTTGATGATTGAAAAAAAAAACATTTAATTTAAAAAAAAGAGGTAGCCAGTACCAGTATACATTTGGACTATGTGATGCCATACTGGTTCTTTCAGGACCAGGGTGGAATGTTTTCAAAGTATTTAACCCATTTCCACTATTTTCGCTCTTGTTCCACAACCCCAACTTCTACAGAGAGTGGTTTGGGTGATTAGGTGACTGGAACTTTCTTTTTCTTTTTCTTTTCTTTTTTTTTTCTCTCAACTCAGGCTTATTGACCCTATCTGAGTTAGGGGAACCTGGTTCTAATTCCCCTTCCCTACTAGTGAGGGGAAATAGCAAAACTCATGGCTGATGGGGCAACCTTGCCACAGTGGCAACAATTCATGATCTTCTTACATGAATAAATTAACTTACAGTCTGTGAGGCAGTGTGCAGTTTTTTGTTTTTTAAAAGGGGACTTCAACTGCTCTTAGAAATTCCAACGAGTAGCATGGCATCATGGGAAATTTCCCAGTCTATTACATTTGAGTGACAGTCACTGTTGGAGATAATGCCTTAATTCCTGTCTGAAAGTAATATAATTTTGTTTTCTTGAGTAAAAATAGGATTTAATGCTTGCAATGAATTTTTTACCTACTTCCTAGGTTTTCTGTAACTAGTTCTGTCTGAATTTTCTCAAACATCTTGAGCATTTTGAAAGAAATGTACCATGTGTATCTTTATGTCTGTGTGCATATATACACATATTTATCTTACTATTTCAAGGATCTATGAATTCATAAATATAGATGCTTCCTCTACAACACTGATCCATTAGAATATAAGTCCCTTGAGGGAAGGGCCTATTTATTTTGTGTCTTTATATCTCAAGAACCCAATCAAAGGAGTTCACCATACATCCAAGCTATTGCCAAGGCCTGATGACTTCATCTTTGCAGCATCTCTCAAATAAGCCCCCTTTTCTTCTCTAATGGTACTGCCACTCTAGTATAGGTCCTCATCACCTTACACCTTGATTATTGCAATAGCTGGTGGTGGGTCTATCTGCCTCTCATCTCTCCCCACTCCAGTCCCTCTTCCATTCAACCATGATTTTCATAAAGCTCAGGTCCGATCATGTCACTCCCCTACTCAGTAACCTCTAGTGGCTTTCCATTGCCTCCAGGATTGAATATAAAATTCTCTGGCTGGTATTTAAAACCCTTCACAACATAGCCCCCTCCTACCTTTCCAGTCTTCTTATATCTTATTCCCCAACACCTACTCTTCAATCTAGTGACACTGGCTGCTTGGTTCTTTCATGAAAAAGACACTCCATCTCTTGGCCAGTCTGGTTGTTCCTCATGCTTGGGACTCTCTCTCTTCTCTTTGACTCCTGACTTCCTTGGCTTCCTTGAACTCCCAATTACAATCCCACCTTCTACAGGAAGTCTTCCCTAACTTCTCTCAATTCCAGTGCTTTCCCTCTTTTAATTATTTCCTATTTATTCAGTATATAGCTTGCTTTCTACACATTTGCATGTTGTTTCCCCCATTAGATTGTGAGCTCCTTGAGGGCAAAAACTGTCTTTTGCCTTCTTTTGTAGCCCCAGAACTTAGCACAGTGCCTGACACGTAAACTTAACCCATGTTTACTGATTGATTGATGGATGAAGATGCAGCACCCAGTCCAAGTTGAAGAAGGATTTACCATGAATTATGATATTCTCCCAATGCTTCTTTATGGTGTAGATTATATCAAGCCCTAAAACCTTGAAGAACCTTGGGGAAAAAGATCCACAGGTGATGGACTAAAGGAACAGAATGAGTCATACTTTTTTGGACGTGATCAATATGTTTGAATTTGTTTTGTATGATTGTGCTTATTTGTTTCAAAGGATTTTTTTTTAATTGGGAAAGGAAAACAAATGATAGTGATACCCTCCCTCCCCAAATGAAAAAAAAAGAAAGAAAAGTATCATTGAAGCATTTTTACGTTGTCCAAGTAATTCAATTTATTTATTTAAGGTTTATTATTATTTACTTTTTTTAGCATTCTTTTTCTTTTAAATTTTGAGTTCCAAATTCTTTCGTTCCCTTTCACTCTTCCCCTACCCACTGAGAAGGCAAGCGATATGATATCAATTATACATGTGAAATTATGCAAAACATATTTCCATGTTAGTCGTATTTTTAAAAGCAAGAAAAATAAAGTAAGAGAACTATACTTCAATTTGTACTGAGAGTTCATCAGTTCTCCCTCTGGAGGTGGATAATATTTTTTCATCATCATTTCTTTGGAATTGTCTTGGATCATTATATTGGTCAGAGTAGCCAAATTTTTCAAAGTTAATCATCATTCTAACATTGCCATTACTGTGCACAATGATGTTCTGGTTCTTCTTACTTTACTTTGCATCAGTTCATATTCAGAGGTGGGGAACCTGTGGCTGTAAGGCCACATGTGGCCTTCTAGATCCTTGGGTGAGGCCTTTTGACTGAGTCCAAGTTTACAGAACAAATCCTTTTATTAAGGAGATTGGTTCTGTGAATTTTATATTCAGTCAAGGAGCTGTACTTGGAGACCTAGAGGGCCACATGTGGCCTTGAGGCTGCAGGCTCCCCACCCCTGATATAGGTCTTGTCATGTTTTCCTGAAACCACCCCCCTAATCATTTCCATCACAATCATAGAAGTATTTTTTTAACATGCAAAAGACAACAGAAGAAAGTTCAGAGGGAGTCACACAAGCAGGACAGCTTTGAAACTAACATGTTGAATTTATCAAATACTAAAAATTTGAGCTTCACACAAGAGAGATTCATGGTTTCCTTTAGAATCTTATTTTATTGCTCTTTGTGTATGGAAATATTTATGTTTGTTGGTGTTTTGGTCTGACTCAGGCCAGTCAGTCCCCATATGGATTACATTTTATACTGGAACAAAATGAGACTCTCATAGATCATTCAACAGCAACTTAAGGGAGATTTCCTTAGCCATAGAAGGAGAAAGATATTCAGCAAAGATAGGCAATGGGGATAGCCTGGGCAAACCCAGTCTCAAGGGTGAGGTCTCAATACTGCTTCAGGAAAAACTATCTTAGCTTTGGGAACATGCAGACTATTCCCTGGGCCTGTTAAGCATATTAGATTCTTTGCTTTGTTAGTTTTGTTTTAGAGGTGGGAAACTGACCTGAGAGTGCTGAAGAAAAAAGAAGGAATGAAGAATTAGTGTTGGATTCAGTGCTTAGGAAATTATAAGCTAAAAGGCAATGGTTATAGAAATAGCCTGGCAGTGTCACAAGGAAATTTTATTGTGGATGCTTGTAACGATTAAGTAGAGAATGAAGAGGAAGAAGATTTAGTAAGGGTATATGAAAGAGTGAATGAGTCAGTAAGACAGAGTGCTAGAGCAGGTACAGAGTTGTAAGCCCTGGCTGCGCATCGAGCCCTGGTCCAAGAGAAATTATGTGCTTTGAGAGCAGGAATATGGATGCTAGTGAAGGAGCATTATTGTTGTTGTTTGTCCATCATTCTCGAAGAGGACCATGACATTAGGAAGGTGATGGATTGCAAGAGGATTGTATTTAAGTGAGGGAAGGCTGTGCAAGGTCACCAGCTTGAAGCCATCTGGAGATGGCCTCGAGTAGGAGCATATGATTATATGAGTAGGAGGAAGTAAGGAGGAGAAGTCATTAATTAGATTATCTGGCATCCAGTACATGGTTCTTTGAGGGCAACTGAGAGTGACAGGACCATGACAGAGAGGTGTCAGTAGAGTGCGAGAGGAGATTACAGTATTTTTCTGTGGACAAAATGTATCTCACAGAAAGGACCTTGAAAGGAAGCTTCTGAGAGCGGTACAAGAGATAATCTGTGTCTTTAAGAGAGGGTGCCTGAGGCTGGTAAATCTTGAGCAGCTATGGTATCTTAAGAACAGAGAGGTGTGGCTTTTCCCTGAGAGAGTGTCACACTTCAATACCAAGTCAATTCAGTTGTTTATCATTAGGTTGGTCATCATGTCTAACTTTTTGTGATCCCATCTGGGGTTTTCTTGGCAAAAATACTGGAGTGGTTTGCCATTTCCTTTTCCAGCTCATTTTACAGATGAAGAAACTGAGGCAAACAGGGTTAAGTGACTTGCCCAGTGTCACTTTGTGCAGTTCTGCCTCACTTAAATCCAATTCACGAGTAATTCAAGACATCACCTTCATGATGTCTTTGGTCCTCTTTAAGAACAAAGGAAAAACAAAATAGATAGATATAGATCTACCTATATCTATCTATATCTACATCAATCTATCTACACACACACACAGCTATTAAGTGTCTGAGGCCAGATTTGAACTCAGGAAGAACTCACCCTATCTACTATGCCACTTAGCTGCCAATTCAGCTAGTCACTCGTATATTTTGCTTATATTGCTCTAAGCGATAGGTTTACTTGAATGAATATTTGCCTCTCTCTCTCAGTTGAATGTTTTATTGAATTGATCCAGATGTTTTGGCATGAATCATCTTCCATGCCTGTATTTGTGTGATTGGTCTGAGATGTATTTTAATACATCAGCTTGGGGAGTATACTTAAAGATAAGGTGATGTTCAGGAATTGGGGGCTTTCTCAGGGTCAAAGGTCTCTTGGAATGTATTGTCAACCCTGAAAACAAGTGACCAAAGAGTCACAGAGGTCACATACAGGTCATCAAGACCACAGTTAAAAACAAAACAAAACAAAATAAAACCAAAGGGATAACAGTGGTCATAAGCAAAAAGCTTTCTTTATTCCATTGGAGGAGGGAAACTAGACACAAGTGCCAGGGCCCCCTCTAATAGGAGACCTGTTTTTGTGTGAGCAAATCTTAATACATATACTAGTGGCTACACAGTGATCTATAGCCCTGACAATGAGGGGTAACAGCAATAATGTGACAAGTTTGATTCATAGCAGGACTTTATGACTAGAACATGGGTACTACAGGTGCTTGTCCAAGCTCAGAAACCACCTGGTGCTGATGTGATACAATTCTGGGATTTTGCTGTGGCTGAGTTCATCCAGAGGGTGCGTGCAAAGGATTGTTGTTATGCCAAGCTTAGGGCACAGCTTGCTTGTTGGACCTTAGCTCTGGAAAACAGGGTGTCTTCTAATAGTAAAAAAGAGAGGGGTGGTGTCGGCATGAGGTTCCTGACAGTATATATGTATGTGTTTCCTAAAAGAGTTAAGAGATTTTTATTTAGGGTTAGGGAGAATGTATCCTACCAAAGGGATGTCAGTGCCCTAGTGAAGAGGAAAGAAGATTCATTTAGTTTCCTCACTTCTTTTCTATGTTCTTTTTCACTCAGTAATACAACTGAATATAATGTTATCGTTGTTGTTTTAAGAGGATAACCAGATCTCCCCTGTTCCTTATTAGAAAAGTATTTCCCATTGTTTTCTCCTATTCAATCTCAAACAGGAATAGGATTTGAAATTCCATGAGCTCATTGATTTAAACTGTAAAAAGAAAATTTAGAGAAGTTAGTACACTATTATTAGAAGAGGTATAAGAAAAATAGATGTAAGATCCCTGCCTAAATTTCTCTATGGAGAGAAAATGGAAAAAAAAACCTCAATCACGTTGAAAAAGCTTTTGCTAATTGAGTTTTTATAATGGAGTCTAATTGGTTCCTAATGCTTACCTAATGATCTAACATCTCCAGGTTCTTTCTTTCTCCTTTAGAAGGGTTAGCAATTGGACTGATAATTCTAATCAGACATGGAAGAAAATCATTGCTTCTCAGGCTATAAACAACAGTGGCATGTGGGTACAATAATGTGATATTGAGAGAGAGAAATTGATTTCACTCTCTCTTCCACTCTCCCTTTTTCCTTTCCCTCAGGAAATTACCTTATATATACAGAGTCCAATAATTTCACCAACTCTCTCTTTAAACTATAAATCTCAAAGGGGTAAATTGAATGGAAACTCATAGGATTTCAAATCTGGTGGCTTTTCCCTCCATCCTTTAAGTTGAATTAAATTTATCCATTGGACAATGTTCCAATCATTCAAGCACAGATTATATTCAGAGTGCTGTGCTAGGCACTAAAGCTTAATTATTTTTCTTTTACTAAAAATAAGGGCATGGCTTTTTACTACAGCAACAGTCCAAAATCCAACCTTTCCCAAAGCAATAAACTTCTATAAAGATGGTTTTTAAGGATTAAAGGAAATGAAAATTAAATCAATGTTACAACTTCTTAGTAGTCCTAGATTTTTTAAAAATGTCTAGAGAGAAAATTAAACCATTAGCCAAAATGAGATTTGAAGAACTTGAACATATTTCATGTTTGCAAGTCATCTCTGGAATGTATAATAGGGTTAGTTTTAAAATCATAACCACAGATGGCATTTTATAAGACTTTATATTTAGCACTTAAGATTTATTACCTCATCTAAGCTTCATTACAACCCTGGGAAAGAGGTACTACCATTATTATTATATTTATTTTGCAGATTAAGAAAAAGACTTAGAAAGGGTTAAGTGACTTACCCAAAGTCACACAGCTAGTAAGTGTTGGAGAGAGTATTTGAACCCAGCTCTCTTCTGACTTGACCAGTGTTTTTCTACCTCATCACATAGCCTTTTCCATGATAAAAAATAAGAGTCCTAAAATTTTTGTGAGCATTTTATGCTTTATTAATCTAGCACTAGAAAAGTATTCCTTATTATGGTGTTTAGTTTATTTTCCATATAATTTAATTTAATTTTAAACTTTTATTGATGCCTTTTTTCATTTTTTTTATATTATAGCAACCTCCCCTCAAAGAAAATAGTTAGGCAAAGCAACCAATGGTGACATGGTCTGCCAGGGGAGGAAGGGGAAGATATAAAAATCCAACCCTGTAGTTGCCTATCCCTCTACTGAGGATCTGTTTAATTGTTTGTTCAAGAATTATCAATCAATTAACCAGAGTTCACTTTTTAATTTTATTTTTATTCACATTATTATAGCTATTATGTAGGTTGTTCTCCTGGTTCTGCTTATTTCATTCTGTACCAGTGTATACAAGATTTCTTATGTTTCTCTGAATTCCTCATTGTTATTATTTCTTACAGCACAGCTCAGAATATTTTAAAAATTTGCATTCTGCATTTGGATTTGAAGAAGTGAAATTTATCTTGTATTTTGTATCCATTATTCCTAGTTTTGTCTTCCAGGGCTAAGCATTGCAAGTCCAATCTTCCATGTAGACTAATACTTCTTCCTGCTTCTGCCAGGCTTCTCTGATGCCAGTCCTCCATTGGTGTCTCATCACTTGCCACAGGACCACCCTGATAAAGTCCAGATATGTGGAGGGTCAGTATCCTATTGCCTACTGCTGAGAGCTCTCCTGACCCAATGATTTATGTCTAAGTCCCAGCCATCCCTGGTTGGGATGATTCCAGCACTGAACAATCCTCAGGCTGGCACCTCTTGACAAGGGAGAATAATTTCTCTGGCAGCTAGAGCATCTGTTTTCTGCAATCAGTGGGGTTATTTTGCCTACCTTGAAAAAGAATAGCTGTGCCCCTGAAGTATGTTGCCTGATATGTTTTCAACCATGTGGTTGCGCTGTGCCTCAGGGGAGACTCAGATTAGATAAGTTGATGCCATTCTGATTTGTGTCTCTATCCATAAAACTCTATGATCTCATCTCAGTGTTTATCCTCACAGATCCAGAGAGCATCTTTTATTTTGTGTTTGTTGTTCTTAAAATATCCTTATAGAATGCATAACTTTGAAATGGCTATTAAAGATTAAATAGAATTTTTCACATTAAGTTCAAGGAAAATTAGTATAAAATCTTCCCCTCTTTATTACCAGTATGATTTTAAACACATACTCATTCCATTCAACAAGCATTTATTAAGCACCTACTATGTGCAAAACAGAAAGGCAAGGTGATATAGTGAAAGAATATTGAACTTGGAGTCAGGAAAACCTGGGTTTAAATCTGACACTGACTAGCGAGGCAACCTTACACTCAAATGTTCCTAGCCCTTGTTCTTGTCCAATTGTTTCAGTCATGTCTGGCTCTTCATGACCTCCTTTGGGGCTTTCTTTGCAGATACCGAGTGGTTGGCTATTTCCTTTTCCAGCTCATTTTACAGATGAAGAAATGGAGGCAAACAAGGTTAAATGACTTGCCCAGGGTCACACAGCTAGTAAGTGTCTTTGATTTGAACCTGGGTCTTCCTGACGCCAGTCCTAGAGCTCTATACACTGTGCCTCATAGCTGCTCAGAAAATGCTAGTGAATACTTTAAATTGATTGTGAAATTGATTTTTTTTTAATTTAAGGAGATAGAAAATGTGGTATAATGGAAAGAGCACTGCTCTTAGAGTTAGGATACCTGGGCTCCAGTCCTGACTCTGATACTCACTACCTATTTTAGCCTTGAGTAAGTCATTTTTACCCCTCTAACTCTATTTCTTAATCTGTAAAATAGGATAACAATAGTTTTACTATCTACTTCATAGGATTGTTTTTGAGGAAAGCAATTTAAAAACTTTAAAATACTGTGGGAATGTGAACTATCAATGATAATGTTGATTATGAAAATAATAATATATAAAATAATAAGCTACAAACTTTAGAAACTAGAGCAACTAGAGTATTTTGTGAGGGGAATGCTAACATTTACAGTAAAAACTTATTCTGAAGTAAACTATGATTTTGGATTTTAAAATGTCTGTGAGTTAGTAGTTTTGACATTTACTTTCCCCTTAGTACTGCCTTGCTTTATGAATGAATTACTTAATTCTAGAAGCAAAGAATCTTTGAGTTGGAATGGGCCTGAGGGGCCATCTGGTCCAGTTTTCCACCCATTGCAAGAATTCCCTCTGTAACATCTCTGATAGTTACCTATTACAGTGTCTACTCAAACATTTCCATTGTTGGGGAGCCTACTGCTTTGCAAATTATCCATCATACTCCATTTATAAACTGTTTTAATTGTTAGGAACTTCTTAGATTGAACTAAAATGTGCCTTCCTATAGCTTTCACCCATCAATCCTAGCTATGCCTTCTGGAGTTTCCTTTTCCACATCATAGTGCAACGTAAAGAGGATTTGGAGCCAGAGAAGCTGGGTTCGAATCCTGATTCTGCTATCTACTATCTATGGAACCTTAGGCAATCCATTATTATAATCTCTCTGGGTCTCAGTTTCATACCTATAAAATGAAGCAGTTGAATTAGATAGTCTTTGTATTAAAGTTAAAGGAGTTGGAGAGAGTTAGAGTAAAGAAGGAAGGACATATGTCTTCTGATGTGTTTTCTTTTCTTTAGGCTAATCATCCCCACCTACTTCAACTATTCTTCATATAACAATCTCTGGACCCTTTGCCATCCTGTTCAGCATCCTCTGTACTTGCTCTAGTTTTCAATAACATTTTAAAAAATATGGCACCCATAACTGAACACAAATATGATCTGATCATATCAGAGTGCAATAGAATTATTACAGTCTTTTATCCAGATACTATACTTATGTTAATGTAGCCTCAACTTGCATTAGTCTTTTTAGAAGCCACATCATTCTTATGGTTCATACTTACCTTGTAACTAGTTCATCACACCCTTCAGGTATTTTTGACAGAAACTTTTCCCCCATCTTATACTTGTATATTTGTGTTTTAAATGCAAAAGCAAAAATTACAATATATCATATGTATATACACAGGTACACATATGCATAAATATATGTACATGTGCATATACACATGCATAATCATGGTCTTATAACTGTTGAGTAAAATTCAACAAAGGCAGACTGAGGCATGATTTTCCAAGCAAGATAATAATTTATTAGCAAGGTATGGATTCATTAATAAAATTGGTCTAATGCCTGCCTCAGTGAGTCAAAGACCCCGAAATAAATATGTAACTTCTTTTTATAAGCATAGAACAAAGAACAGAACAGGGTAGGTGAGGAATTAATATAATTGGTTATAGGGTTGGCAGCATCATGGGGGTGAGGGATCATGACTGGTTACAATAAGGAAAGTGGGCTTACACACATGTGGGACCAAGACCACCCATTTCTGTCTTAAAGGAATGTTTTATGGATGTATGGGATCCAGCTGCATTTCAAGGCTATTAAAAGTGGACCAGGGGTAGTAGACTCACTGGTGCCTGCAAATGAGATAAGACCCCTTTTTAATTGGCAAGGATGGGGCTAAGATGGAACAAGGTCATCCTTTCTGCTCTGAAGGATAGCAAACAAATGTCATGGAATTTCTCAGGAGGTGAAATTATGAGGGATAACAATTTTCCATGTCACAAAGCGATTTGCAAGTGGTGCTGAGATAACAATTCCCTTAGTATCAGAGTGTTTTGTGAGAGTATTGGACCTCTAAACTTAGCTCAGAGTTTTTCCTTAATTAGAAGTGATTGATAGGGAAAAGAAACTTTGGCATATAACTCTGAGAGGGGAAGACAACTTTTGAACTCATAGATTTCTTCACTCAGACAAAGAAAAGGCTTAGGCATGTTACACAATACAGAATAAGATTATGTAATGAATCAATTGCGGAGTGAAATAAAAATATAAAACACAGGATCAATATTTAATTTTAAGAAATACACAAATGTGCAATATATGACTTGCATATTATGTATCTTTACATATATTTATACATAAACTACTTACACATACATAATGCATAATACATATATATGTAGATAGAAAGATAGATAAACTTGACCTGTGATTTCATTTATTTAAAGAATTCTCACTATGTAAACATCTTTCATTGATGCAGACTGAAAATTTGTCTACAACTTATGGTCTTGGAAAGGTGTCTGAAACACCAAAAAAATGAAATCACTTGCCCATGGTCACATAATCAGTATGTATTATAGGCAAGACTTGAACATGGGTATTCATTACTTCAAGGCTAGTCTTTTATCCAACATGTCACCTAAGTTCTAACCATGAGTTTTTTATCATGTGATCATCCTTGTGTCACCTTGGACAAGTCATTTGGCATCTACAGTTCCCTCTCCCCATTTGTTTATCTGTAAAATGAGGGGGTTGGATTTAAGTAGTTTCTATGTGCTTTAAATCTATGACCCTATGATTCTACATCTATTCCTATTAAATTTAACCTTGTTTGGGTTCATAGATTTAGAGCTGCAAGAAACCTTATAGATTATCTAGTCCAACTATTTAATTTCATGAATGAGGAATCTGAGACCCAGAAGGTTTAAGTGACTTTCCCAAGATCACATTCCTAGAATTTATCAGGACTAGGGCTTAAAGCCTCTGACTCTAGGTCCAATGGTCTCTTCCACTATATTTATATCCTTCTGGCCTACTGAAATCGATATAAATTTTTATTCTATCATCCGGTGTAAATGATTCCTCCTAGCTTTGCACCATCTTCAGATCTGATAAACATACTTCATTTGACTTCATGTAAATTCTTGTTAAAATTTGATTTAACAATGATAGGTCCAAGGGAAAAGCCCTGTGGTAGCATGCTACCGGAAACATTTCTCTATGTTGACATTACTCAATCTTCTTTGATTGTGGTTTAAAGAGTAGTAGTGGGCCAGGCCTGATGCAGGCTAGTCTAGTACCTCTTTCAATATTAGAATAAAATGAGATATTTGTAGACCAACTGACAGTTAATTGTAACATCCAGTTGTGGTGTGACCTAGTTTGGATGCCTACATTTACCCTATAGTCCCACTCTTCAGGTCACTGGTAGGTCTAAGTTCCCAGAGGAGGACCACTACCACTCTGCTAAACTCAAACTCTCTCAAGGTACTATGGGTAACTCCATTATGTATGAGGGAAGGGAATAAACATTTATATGGTGCCCTTGAGGCCCTTGACAATGTGATTACCATTTACACCAAACAACCCACTCACAATGATAACACAATTAGATGTTGAATATAAATATTTACTTAACAATGAGGCAAAATCAAGAATAATCAACACATCACAAGTATTCAATATAAATTAAATTCAGGAATAATCAATACTTCATCATAGACTTAAACCTAGATCATAATCTCCTGTCAGTATACTCAGTATATATGGGGAAGAGTGGGCACATGTTTAGAGAAGGGAAGCACATGAGATAGGAATAACCCTCTTGTGCTCTGGGCAACCCACAACTCTGGACTGCAAACTTTGAGGTCAATGGTCCATTACATCACACAAAGTAGCTTTTCTACTAGCTGTTCTTTTTCTGGTCTTCACTCTCCTGCTATCCAAATCCTCTTCTACTCTTGAGCTGATGAAATAGTGACAAGGTCTTTTAACTAACAATCACACTTAAAATCATGTACTGAGAATATCTTATACTGTATTGGCTAGTGGTTCCCTTTAAGCCAGAAAACTGCAAAACTCATCAGATTGGCTCTCTCTGCACGATGTAGATAAGCCCTGATCGTTCTTCACTCACCAAGTCAGCCAACTGAACAAGTCAACTGCAATGCCCCTATTTGCTTTCCTTTCTCAAAGGTGGGGGGAGGGGGGAGAGAGAGCAGCAGAAAGTAATAGTCACCTATAATAGGCTTTAGCTCTCTTATAGAGGAGACTGAAGAATAATAGCTAAAACTATTGCAGAGTTCAGCTCTCCTCCCATGGAAAGTGGCCTTTACCCAACTGATCAAGAACTAGCAGTGAAGTCTGCTCTTTTGTTGGTTCTTTTCTTTTTTAAATAAAAAAAGAAATCTATTTTATATTCAAATTCTGAATTCTCCCCCTCCAACCTTACCCTCATCCCCTTATTGAGAAAGCAAGAAAAATAAAATCATTACAATTGTATAGTCAAGTGAAACAAATTCCTGCATTGAAGGAAGGAAGGAAGGAAGAAAAGAGGGAGGGAAGGGAAGGGGAGGGGAGGGGAGAGAAAGAGAAAGGAGGAGAGAGGAGGAGAGAAGGGGAGGGGAAGAAGGGAGAGGAGAGAAGAGGAGAGGAGAGAAGAGGAGAAGAGAGGGGAGGAAAAAGAAAATATCTGGAGGTGGATAGCTTGTTACATCATGAATCCTTTGTAATTATTGGTCATTGTGTTGATCAGAGTTCCTAAGGCTTTCAGAGTTGTTTACCTTTACAATATTACTATTTTTGTACAAATCGAAGAACTCATTATCTTTCCCCACAAACACTCTCCTCTACCTAGCTTCTTCTGCTGGTTTTTTCACACAGTTCCATCTAAGCTGGCTTTTCCAATCCATTCTGGGTTCTTGTTCTGTTCTGCACTTTGTGTCTGGTTATTCACCATTTGCCTAGTTCCTTACTACTCTCAGTGGCTCAAATCAGAGCCTCCTGGTACTCAGTGAATCACCTTTCCTTAATGAAGTAAAGACTCATGAACTTCCCTTTCGGTTTATTATAACACCAAGAGTCCTTATCTAATCATCCTAGAGTGTCTGAACAGTTACTTGATTTATCATTTTGTGATAAGTCTTAGAAATAATGACATTCAAATGAGGTGAGGGACCAAAATGCCCTGAGGTTGTAGCCATTTCTCTGTCTTCAAACTGGTCCTTTTACCAATGTGTCTGAAAACTATTTTTTCACACTTTTTAGTAAATTTTTAGTAAATTAAAATTCTTTTTCTAGCCTACTCATTTACAAAAGAGGCATCTCGTTATATCCTTTACAAGATGATTTAAGCCTTTTTATTTGTTCAGAGTTTATTTTTCTTGCCCTTTTGTCAACCAAACTGCTTATATTTTACCTTACAACTATATGTCTTTTCACATGGATTTTAGCTAGGTTTTTTTTATTATTTATTATTAAGCAAGATGATTTTTTGGCCCCTTTAAACTACCAAACTATTTATTAAGTAAATCTAATTCTTCTCAAGTTGATTTATTCCTTTTTTATGGAAAAATTGCCCCTTTTAAGCAACTAAACTGCTCACATATTAAGCGATCAGTATGTTACATCACAAAATGAGGTTTACTTAGCCATAGCAAGGGAAGGACATGAAGGGCAAGAAAAGGCTATTCATAGAAGATACCACCTTGATTCACTTTAGCACAGTTTACTTCTGGGAGTGGCACCCATAGTGGTCTTCTGGTAAGACAGGGGAGCAGTTGACCTCATGTCCTGGCTTTTATGTTCTCTTGTAACCAGGAAGTTTTAGTCCTCTAAGCCTATTAAATCTCAAGGAAGGCTTTAGCATCTTTTCAGGAAAAGAACTAGCCATGGAAGGGGAAACTTGATAGAAATATTCCTACTTCCATAAAAATGAATTCAGCTAATTGTGTTACCATCTTTGTCATGTATTGCCACTGGCTGGACAAAGGTAAAAGATACGTAACTGGATCCTGGAATGAGATGGGACTGGCATATGTGTTACCTTCATTTTCAGGCAATCCAGTGACAAGGAAAGAGAACCAGAATGCCCAAGGTAAAAAGAGAAATAAAAAATGAAAACTTGGCAACAGTGACAAACTAGATTGAATAGTTAAGTAGTTAAGTAGCTAAAATGTAGATGGGGCAAGGTATATACATAATACAAATTAGCATTTTTACATTGAACTTTTTTCAATTAACAAATGTTTGTTTTCTCTCACACACACCTCTAAATTGATTTTTAAAAAAACAACTTTTGCAACAAATACGCTAGTCAAACAAAACAAATTTCTGGATTGGTCTCATCCAAAGATGTAAATTTCATCCTATATCTTGAGCCCATTTTGATCAGCAGGTGGGTAACATGCTACATCACTGGTCCTCTTGAATTGTGGTTCATATCACCCATTTCCCAACACTAGACTTCCTGGGGTGAATTTTTGCAAGGACATGAATGAGAGTCACAGAGAATGAACAATCATGAATGGATTTTGTTCTATATCAAGGGAAGATCACATTGAGATCACAAATCCATCAGAGTATTGGAGGTGGACACTCTTCCAAACCTTCAGGTGTTAAAGATTTTGAGTCCTCTTCTGTTTACTCCTCAGGTTACCTTTCTGCCCAGCACTGTACCCTACAGAATGAGAAAGTAGTGTTAAGGACTTGTTTGTTACATAAACACTAGAGCTCTGTTCCTTAGGCAATATTGATTATTGTCACGTGGTGCTTCCATTTATAAATACCAGCAGTGCCAGCACCTGTAATTCTCCCTTCCTTACCTTTACCTTCTGGTTTTTATTTTTGGCTTCCTCAAGACTCAGTTCAAATCCCACCTTTTTTCAAGAGACCTTTCTCAAGTTCTCACCCCTTTCCTCCCCTCCCCGCCCCACACAGTGAGATTACTCTCATTTACTCTATACATTTCTTGTATGTGGATCATTGTCCATGGACTTCTGGGTCAGATGATAAACAAGATGGAGGATTAAATGTTTTATCTGATCCCATTTACCTGTCAAACCTCTTCAAAACACAAATTATGCACCAAAGATAAAGAAGCTTCAACTGTCTCCATGATTTAGGGACCCAGAATCCAAAAGAAGATTAAAAATAAATAAACAAAAAAAAACCATGAATTGATGTCTACACATGAATTGATTCCTCCACCCCATGGTACTGGTAGCAAGGCAGCACTAGCCAACCCACAAGGGCTAGCAACAAAACCCAATCCCACATCCCAGTCTTCCCTCCCTCTTTCCAGTGCTATGGAGATTCTGCCCCCAGAATGCAGAAATCTGCTCAGGTCAAGACATATATAGTCTGTGCACCTCTGCAGCCCTTCAGACTACAGAAGCTCACTGGGGCCACACAGTCTTCACCTTGGGGAAGTATTCTGTGCTGTTAGAAATCTCTTCAGGAGAGCCAAGAATAGAGTCTAGGCTTGAAACAGAATTCAATATCACCTCCCCTCTTCCCTCCTCCCACAGACTCAGAGACCTAAACTACAAAAACCAACATCATAGCATCGGCAGAACAGCTCTCTAAACTGTCAGTGCTGGTTGGTGAAGTTGTATACTGATTCAACCATTCTGTAAAGCAGCTTGGAACTATTCCCAAAGATCTATTAAATCACAAATACCTTTTGGCCAAGCAATACCACTACTAAGTCAGTATCCCAAAGAGATAAAAAACAAAAAGGAAAAAGACCTTTGTCTACAAAAATATTTATAGCAGCTCTTTTAATGGTGACAAATAATTGGAAATTGAGAGGATATCCATTAATTGAGGAATGGCTTAACAAGTTGTTGTACATGATTGTGATAGAATACTATTGTGCTATAAGAAATTACTAGCAGGATGCTCTCAGAAAAACCTGAAAAGACTTACATGAATTGATGCAAGATGAAATGAGCAGAACTAGAAGGACATGGTAAGAAGTAACAGAAATACTGTATGGTAATCAACTGTGAATGACTTAGCTATTCACAGCAGTACAATGATCCAAGACAGTTCTGAAGAACTTACAATGAAAAATGCTATCCATTTCCAGAGAAAGAATTGATGGAGTTTGAATGTTGATTGAAGTATATTTTTTCTTTACTTTCTTTATTTTTCTTGGGTTTTTTTGGTCTGTATTTTCTTTCCCAACATGAATAACATGGAAATATGACTGTACATGTACTATGTCAAATTGCTTGCATTCTTAATGGGAGGGTGGGGAGGGAAGGAAGGGAGAGAATTTGGAACTCAAAAAAAATTTTTAATGAATGTTAAATTTTTTCATGTAATTGAGGAAAAACAAAATATCAAATTTTTAAAAAATAAACTGTTAGTGCTGGACTAGAGAGAAAGAGCTGAGGAACAGAAGGAATGAGACAGGACACCAAGACAGGATATAGTATGTGTGGAATGCCAATTCACTAAGCCTGAGGGAAAGTACTCAGCACTCAGTTGTCCTTCCAAAACTCACTTGGGGCAGAGCCCTAGGCTGGTGTACCACAAATTTGTCCCATGTGGGAGAAGGCTAAGATGATTTGAGATTCAGCTCCTAAGAAAACCAGCATCAGAGGGGAGCAAGTCAAGGAGTTAGAAAGTGAGAAATAAAGGGAAATAAGGAGGAAAGACTGAAACTACCAAAGATCTCAGAAAGAAGGAAACTCACTAACCTTGGACATAAGATGATAAATCAATAAGATAAACATTAACAACAGAAGGAAATCCATATGGCCTCTAGATCTAGTTATTGAGTACAGACATCTATGAATAAATACTGCAAAGCAAAGGAAAATGATTCAACACTTGTTCAAACAAAGGACCCCATAGAATATGAAAAGAACATGGAACCATAATATGCTATTCCCAAGGGGTTCAAAAGAGAAATGAGAATCATGACAGCAGAGTCTATGACCTACAGAGCAAAAATAATTGGTGGAATAGTAAAACTGGAAAATACAATGTCAAGTCTCACCAAAGGAACAAAAGAGAGAACAATTATAGACTGAGAATGCAAACATACAGAAGTGAAAAAAAACCTAGAAGAGAAGCAAAAAAAAATTAAAATATTCTCACTATATAAGCAAAAGATCATAGGTCTCTCAGAAGAAGACAACAGAACTAATGCTCAAAGTGCTATAAAACAGTGCATACCCTTTGCCCCAGCAACACCACTTCCAGGTCTGTATCCCAAAGAGATCACAAAAATGGGAAAAGGACACAAATGTACAAAAATATTTATTGCAACTCTTTTTGTGGTGGTAAAGAAGTGGAAATTGAGGGGATGCCCATCAATTGGGGAGTGGCTGAACAAGCTGTAGTATATGAATGTAATGGAATACTATTGTTCCATAAGAAATGATGAGCAGGCAGACTTCAGAAAAACCTGGAAAGACTTACAGGAACTGATGCTGAGTGAAGTGAGCAGAACCAGGAGAGTATCTTACACAACATTGTGTGATGACTAACTTTGATAGACTTACCTCTTCTTAGCAATGCAAGGATCTAAGACAACTCCAAAAGACTCATGATGGAAAATACTAACATCCAGAAAAAGAACTATGGAGTCTGAATGCAGATCGAAGCATACTATTTGCTCTCTCTCTCTTTTTTTTTTTGTTTCTTCTTTCTCGTGGTTCCTCCCATTGGTTCTAATTCTTCTTTACAACATGACTAATGTGAAAGTATGTTTAATATGAATGTATACATAGAGCCTATAACAGATTGCATACTGTCTTGGGGTGGGTGGAGGGAGGAAGAGGGAGAAAATTTAGAACTCAAAATTTTATGGAAGTGAATGTTAAAAACTAAAGTAATATTTTAAAAAAGAAGAAGAAGACAAGAAGACAAAAAAAACCTTAACACCAAATGCAGGAAATAATAGAAGAGAACTGCTTAGAACTTCTGAATACATAAAATGAAATACCAATTGAAAGTATTCATAGATGGCCTCCAGAAAAAAAAAATCTCAGAGTATGAACTACAAGGCACATAATGATTAAATTTAACAATACAATTCAGAAACAAGTTTTATTAGGCATCAGGAGAAATACCTTCAACTACAAAGGGAAGGAAATTCAAATGACACAAGACTATTCTGTACCAACCAGAAAAAGTGGAAGGGAATGGAATAAAGTATTCCAAAGAGCAATGGATCTTGGGATGCAGCCCAGGTAGATGTATCTTGCAAATCTGAGCTTAACCACAAATGAAAAAATATGGATACTAAATAATAAGCATTTAAAACATTCTTAGAAAGGAAAGACCTTAAGAGATTATTTGCTTCTAGAACATACCAAAAACAGAAATGCAGAAGAAGTGAATAAATGCAGTAGCCAAGGACAGTGACTACAAGAGTGACAACAGAAAAACCAGGAAGAGACTTCTTTCTAGATATGCATAAGGAGATGGGTGAAAGCAAAGGTCTGGTAGAGGTAACAGTAAAGAAGTAAGCCTGGGAAATGATGGACAGAATCTGATGACATACTAACTACAGGTAAATCATTGTTTTTGTGTGACTACATTGCAAAATGAGAGGGTGCATGAAAGAGGAGTGGGAACAGGGAGATAGAGAGGAATGTGTGATGTGTTCTGGTCAAACTGATGGCTGGCAACAAAGGGATGGTGACCCCTGAGGTCTCAGTGAAGGAAGAGCCTTCAGGGAAGTGGTGAGGGGGAGGAAGGGATGTTTGAAGAGGAAGGGAAGGAAGTAGGCCTTGTTTTGGTGGTGGGAGGAGATTCCACTGGTGAATAGTCCTATGGGTGAAGAGAGATGGTCTGTGAAAGGAGATGGGGACCTTGCAATGAATGTGGTCTGGGGGATTTGGTGCTTGAAAAGTCTGCTTTTCTTACTTCAAGAGGGGGGAAGTTGAAATTCCTGGGGTCAAATGACTCATAGAGGAATGGAAAAGCATGAACCCAAGGAGAAGATTTTGAGGCAAATAGGGAGGAAAAAAAAATGTGAGAGAGAGAGTATTGATTAGTGGTGGGTTGCATAATCAGGAATATGGTGGGGGAGGGACACTACCATGGGGAAAAGAAGAATCTGTAGAGCAAACTCTTCAAGGTAGTGGCAGAAACTGCCTAGGGGGGAGAGCTTAGAATAGATACCTAGAATAGTTACTTGGTAGTACTGACTGCATGAGGAACACAGAAAATAGAAAGAGATTAGATAGTTATGTGTATCTTGAATCAGAGAATGAGGGTCTAGAGTAGACAGAAATAGAGGATGAATAATGAAAAGGGTGAGAGAAATCCTTTTTTGAAAAGGGACACAAAAATGAATTTAAAATCTACTGAACAGGACTAGTTGAAGGGGAGGAGAATGGGAATCTACTTGACCAACTGAGAGGGGCAAAGGGAGAAAGAATCATATAACCATATAAAAGCAGGAGAGAAAAAATAATAAGCAAAATTCCAAAGGAAAGGGGGTAACAAAGGAGAGGATGGGATCAGGGGTGAGGAGAAGAGAACCAGTAGGAACAAAGTCACCTTAAAAAAAGATTAAGGTAAAGATAAAGGAAACAGAAGAAAAAAAATCATACCTCGAAAAAAAACCCTGACATTAGACAAATATAGAGGAAAAATATAAACCTAACTCTCATTACTTTAAATGTTTGCAAAGAGTGTTTGCATGTTGTCTCCACCCTTAGAATGTGAGTTTCTTTAGGGAAGGAACCATTTTTGTCTTTCTTCGTATCCAGAGTGCTTAGTGTTGCTTTGCACATAGTGAGTGCTTGATAAATATTTGTTTTTGACTGACTTAAAAAAAAACTATACCCTATCACAATCCCTCACCTCCCATCACCTCCATTAGGAAAAAAAAGCCCTTGTAAGAAATATTCACTGTCAAGCAAAACAAATGACCACATTAGCTGTGCCTGAAAATATATTTCTTATTCTTCACCTTGAGTAGTCCATCACATCTCTGTCAGGAGGTGGGGAGCTTCATCATTGGTCCTCTGGAATTATGGTTGGTTTATGCATTGATCAGGATTCTTAAGCCTTTCAAAGATGTCTTTGCAATGTTGTTGCTGTATAAATTGTTCTCCTGGTTCTTATTTCATTCTCCTTTAATTTATATAAATCTTTCAGTTCCTCTGAAATCACCCCTTTCATAATTTTTATAGGTCAATAATATTCCATTACATTAGATTGTGAGCTCCTGGAAGGCAGAGACTATCTTTTGCCTCTTTTTTGTATCTCTAGCACTTTGTAGAATGCCTAACACATACCAGGTGCTTAATAAGTTTGTACTGACTTGGAAAGTACACTAAACAGGCTGGAGCCTGAACCATGTTAGTTACAGTACCTGGCACCACCACTGCATCTTCAATGAAAGTAATGGTAGCTTTGGGGGGTGTCAGAGAAAGGGAATCGAAACAGACCCCATTGCACTGTCACCTTCCACCTCCACATAACCCTCCCCAGCATTACCTGAAGCTAATCAGTCTTCCCATTCCCCTCCAAGTATCCTCCTTTCCCTATTTCCCCCAGTTAGGCAGCAGGAAGGCTGAGGGAGAGAGGTTGGTGAGAGGATGTGCCTGTCCATTTCTGTTTCCCTTCTTAATTTCAACTACATTGATTTTATTTGTGCAAAAAATTTAAAGCTTTATGTAAGGTTGTCCATTTTATCTTCTGTAATCTTCTATATTTCTTGTTTGGTCATAAATTCTTCCCTTATTCACTGGTCTGAAAGGTAATTTTTTTCTTACTCTTTTCTATAATGTGACTCTTTCTAAGTTATTAGAGTATCTATTTAGAACTTATCTTGTTATATGATATAATATACAGTTCCATTGCTTTCCAGTTTTCCCAGTATTTTTTAAATAGTGGGTCCAGGACAATTCAGAGTTAGGAACTGATAACCAGAGAAAGAATGGAAGCTAGGTGCCACAATGGATTGCTATTGGGCTGGGGTCAGGAAGACCTGAGCTCAAATCCACCTAAGACACTTAGTAGTTGGGTGACCTTGGGCAAGTCACTTAACTTTTTTTGCCTCAGTTTCCTTAAGTATAAAATGGGGCTAATAACAGTACCTACCTTGTGCTTAGCACAATATCTGGTATGCAGTAGGCACTACATAAATGTTTATTCCTTTCTCTCTACCCCTTCATTTGGACAAAGGATAATAAAACAAAAAGCCACGCATTAGTAGTGTTCCCCTTTGTACATACCAACCACATATTCTCTAGGTTTATAAAGAGATCATCCTGACATTCATGAACTAGATAATTTGGTCCTCCTCTTAAAGATATGGGAGACTTTGTCAAATGGCTTCCTGAAATAAAAATATACTTTGAGACCCCATTAGAATGTAAGGTCTTTGAAAATAGGGACTATTTTTGCCTTTCCTTGAATTTCTATTGCTTAATACAGTACCTGGTGATAAATGTTTGTTGGCTGATTGATTAACCCATCCAGTAGTTCTGTAGGAAAAAGAAATTAGGATAATTTTGATGACTTTACAATTATTTTTATTTTATATAATAATTTTCAATTATCAGAACATTTTCAAATACATTTTCTCATTTGAACTTCATAATGACCTTGTGAGGTAAGCATTCTTCCTGATTTAGAAGTGAGCAAAGTGAGACTTAGAAAGATTGAAATTTGCTCAAGGATGCAACTAGGAAGTAACAGAGCTGAGATTAAACAAGAATTATTCTGTCTCCTAAATCAATATGGTTCCTGCTCACCCCACCCTCAATTTCCCTCTCCCCCATAAGATTTTCAAGTGAAAAGACTATTTTCAAAGTTTAAAAAAGTATTATTAATGCCTTTTATGTTTTAAATTAGCCATTTTTACATTGTAACTTCCTCCCTACCCCCATTCCTCTTAAATGTTTCACTGTAACACAGAAAATCCATGATTAATAACCAATCAAGACAGCAATGGTATCTGACAACATATGAAATATTCCTGACTTATATATAGTCTCCCACCTCTGTACTGAGAAGAGAAAATGTGTCTTATCATCTCCTCTCTAGGATCATGATTTAATATTATAATTAATGAGAGTTTGGTTACTTTTACTGTTTTCATTTGCTTTGTAAATCATTGGGCATATTGTTTCCTACTTCTGTTATCTTCACTCTGCACTAATTCGTATATGTCTTCATGTTTCTTTGAAGTCTTCATGTTCTTCTTTCTTACAATGTCAATTCATATATCATAATTAGTTTATCCATTCCACAATTAAGGGGTTCTTATTTATTTCCAGTTTTTTGCTACCTCAAAGAATGATGCTATGAATATTTTGTTGTATGTGATGCCTTCCCCATCTCCCACCCCCATAATTAACCTCTTAGGGGGTATATGCCCAGTTAAGAGGATTGCTGGGTCAAAGGAAAAATTAGTTCAAAAGTGACTTTTCTCAAATAATTTCATTTTCCCAGAGCAGTTGACCAATTCATAGTTCTTTTACAAACGTATTAATGTATGTCTTCCTACAACCCCTCCAACATTAATTATATCCAGTTTTTATCTTTGCCAATTTGTAGGGTATTAGATGAAACCCTGGGTTGTTTTAATTTACAGTTCTCTTACTATTAGTGATTTGGAGCACTTTTTCATATGATTACTGATTATTTGCATTTATCTTTTGAAAACCATTCATATTCTTTGTAGTTTAATGGCTTTTGTAGTCTAATATAGTCTAATTGTAATCTAATGGCTTTTGGTTATATATTTGTTTCTATATATTAATAAATACATCTTGCTCTGGACAACCAACAAAGCAATTGTGTCTGACAACATATACAGCTTTCTGCCTTCAAAGTACATCTCCCTTGCCATCCCCCTTGCTGAGAAATTTATAGGATCATAGATTTAGAGCTGGAAAGGATCAGAAGTCTTCTAGTCTAACACGTTAATTTTACAAACAAAGAATCTGAAGCCCAGGGAGTTTCAATGATTTTGCCCAATGTCACATAGGCAGTAAGGGGGGAACTATGTTTTATTTTCTCTTCTTTGGGACCATAATAAGATTTTTCAATTACTCGAAGTTGGACTTCCTTTTAGTGATTTTTAAAAAATTTATATTATTGTAGTTGGTATATTATTTTTCTGATTCTGTTTATTTTTGCTCTGTATCAATTGACATAAATCTTCTTGGGCTCGGGTTTCTTTGGAATTCTTGGATATATACCATTAATATATAATGACAGTGATTTAGTTTGTCTTTCTTATTGATGTTATCATTGACATTTGCTGCAATTTCATCCAGTACCTCATAATTTCCCCTACCATTTTCCCTCCAAAGGACAATGTAATTGAAGGATAAAGAATCTCTTTTCAACATCTTCCTCAATAAAGAAGGATCAACAAATTAATTTTGTGTTTGCTATTTTCTTATCATTCTTGATTACTCTACTCTCTTTTCTCCCCTCCTCCCCATTCTCTGGTTAGTTTCCTTGACTTTAAAAATTTAAGGAATCTTTTGCTATTTGGCTTTAGTTCCTTGTAAGGTACTCCTGAAATTTGTTTTTGTCACCTAATTTTTTTCTTACATTTGCCCAGCCCGTTAAACTGTATGGACTTTCCTTTTTAAAAAAAAAAAAAAAAAATTCCTACTTAGGCAATCTTTCTATTTGTTTGTGAGAGACCTCCTTCTCCTCTTCAATACCTCTTACTTTGTTAGTTCATCATATAAGGTTCTTTTTGAGTATCTGACCTCATTCTTGGCACATAATTTTGCAGTAAGATATTTTCAACTATTTTCCAGGAACTTTCTATGGCTGGCTTTCTTTAATTGTTTCTACACTTGAGCAAGGCAGCATTGTCCACTAGTATTCTTGAAATGTCAGGTGAAAATGAGGAAAGTCTCCAGTATTCTGGTAGACCCCACCCCACCCCAACCTCTGCATTAAACTCAGAGGAAAACATAGACAAAGTTATATCTCCAACTGCCTGTGAGACATCTCAAACTGGATATCCCCTAATATTTCAAACTCAACATGTCCTAAATTTAGCCCATTATCTTTCCATCCAAACTCCCCCCTCTTCCTAATTTCCCTATTACTGTAGAGGATGCCACCATCTTTCTAGTCACCAAGGCTCAAAACCTAGGTGTCATCCTTGACTCCTTTCTCTCACCCCCTCCCCAGTATTCAATCATTTGTTAAGTCCTGGCATTTCTAGTTTTACATCTCTAGTATATACCCTTCCCTCCTCTGATACTGCTGCCACTTTGGGAGAGGGGCAAGGTTCTCATCACTTCACACCTGGACTATTTCAATAGGCTGTTGTTTGGTTTTCCAGCTCAAGTTCTCCCCCACCCCAATCCATCTTCCATCTAGCTATCAAATTTATCTTCTTAAAATTCAGGCCTGACCATGCCACTTTTCCCTCCATTCAATAAATCCAGTGGCTCCCTATTGCCTCCAGAATAAAATATAAAAATAATATGAAATATAAATAATATAATAATAGATAATAAATATATAAAATAATATGTGAATATAAAATATAAAAATAATAAAAATCTTCTGTTTGGCTTTTAAAGTCCTTCATAACCTAGTCATTTTCTACCTTTCCAATCTTCTTATGCCTTACTCCCATTCATGTACTCTTAATCCATTCTACTCCTTACTGTTCCTTGAATATGACACTCCAACTGCTAACTTTCAGTTTTTCATTATCCCCCATGCCTGAAACACTTTCCTTTCTCATCTCTGCTTTCCAGCTTCCCTGGCTTCCTTCAGGGCTCAGCTAAAGTCTCACCTTCTGCAGGAATCCTTTCCCACTCTTCTTTAATCTTGGTGCTTTCCCTCAGAAACTACTCCCAACTTATTCTTCTTTATTTTGTAAGCAATCAGGGTTAAGTGACTTGCCCAGGGTCACACAGCTAGTAAGTATCTGAGGTCACATTTGAACTCAGGTCCTCCTAACTCCAGGGCTGGTGCTCCATCTACTGAGCCCACCTAGTTGCTCTCAATTTATTCTTTATATTTTTTGTTCGTATATTGATATTTGTATGTTGTTTCCTTTATTAGAATGTGAACTTCTTGAGACCAAGGACTGTTTTGTTTATGTTTTTTTGCCTTTCTTTGTACCCCTAGTGCTTTAAAAAGTGTCTGGCACATAGTAGGCACTTTAAAATGCTAATTGACTGACTTCAAGATTCTTAGACATGGCTAGGCTCCATCATTGGAGGGAACATTTAATTGGTGTGATCCGTTTGAGCATGCATTTTTGATGTATAAGACACTCTGGTGTTGGGGATTGCAAAGATGAAAAATGATAGTCTATGCCCTCGGGGAAGTTACAGTCTAATAGGGAAGATAACACATTTACATGTAACACATTTTACTGTACTGCCTACCCCCTCTCTCTGTGCTCAAAGAAAGGTGGAATGGGGCTTTGAGCCAGGGGAAGAACAGATAATCACAGGAAATGACCCAGCTGCCTCGGGGAATGCCATGATCATGATTAAGAATACCTGGGTGGTAGTGCCTGACTGTTGACTTACTATTTTTTCACCCTGCTCAGTGACAGGCTAGCCAAAGATAAAGGTGGTCAGTGCTCTAGGCTGAGACCAGACAGCTGAGTTTGGGGAAAGAAAAAATGTCTCATGCATTGCAGTGTACACTGGATCCCAAGTTCGTCCTCTTCCTGAGTTGAGGGTGTGAGTCCAGTGATTCTACTTTTCCATCTGATCTGCCCAGTTGCATTTGAAATCAAACTTCCTATGGAAATTATATTGTTTACGTGCCTGCTCAAGGGAGAGCTCAAAATGTATATTTCCCAGAATACTTGAGTTCAGATTTATCCCAAGAATTGTTAGGCAGCTTGCTGGAGTGGATGGAGTGCTAGAAGATGAGGAAGAGAAGAAGGCAGGGGTGTCTTTCCCCAGAAACCATATCCTACCTCCCATGAGCAACAGAGCCATTTCAGCAAGTCCTCATTTTACTGCAGTACTTTGTTCAAATTGAGTACATATATCACAAAGAGGACCTGCCAATTATCCTAGGTTACCCCTAAAACATTGGATTGAATTGTTATGGTTATTATTACATAGTAGTGCATCCACTGGGAACTTCCTCCTACAAAAGAATTGTCTATGACTCAGAACTAAAGTTCGGCATATTCCTTATGGATCCTAAAGCAATTTTTTTAATCACTCATTTGTCTTCTCTAAAACCTTTATATTACTTCAACATCTCCTCATGCTACCCTAGAGAGAGGTGGAACAGGGGATAAATGATAGAAGACTCACTGAGAACCACAGAGAATCTCATACTTATTTAGCATTTCTACCTGTTGGAGAAAGTTCAAATTGCCAGGGTAAGTGTAGCGCTCCTAGATACCAGATACTTTTTCTTCTACAGGATAAGATGATTAGCTATCAACAAACCCTGGTTGTGAAATACACAGCTTTTGGGGGTATATTACCCAAAGAAAGAATTACTATAAAGGCAGAGGAAGGTTCCAGACAGAGTGCTTTAAGAAATGAGAAGTGATTACTTTCATTTGAGGTAGGGAGGGTAGGTAGGAAAATGAGGGAAGACTTTATTTATGAGGTTATCATTTGAACTGGGCCTTGAAGGAAAATGAATTCAATTGGCCTGGAGAGGTAAGAGGGAAGGTGTTTCAGATATGTAGGAGAGGTTGCCCAAATACATGAAGTCAGAAGGCACATCATGATCAAGTAACAGCTACTAATCCAGTTAGGCTGAAGCAAAAAGAATATGAAAGATATGGTGAAAGAAGGCTATATAGGTTGTAGCCAAATCATAGAGGGTTTAATAGGCCTTTTTTCTCTGCTCTCTTCTCAGTGAAATCCTTTGTTGTGGGACTGCTTATGGCATAAAAACATACTGTGTTTTTGATAATTTTTCTCTTTACCTGACTTAAGCCACTACTCAGAAACCTAACCTGAATTTTTTTTTCTGGACAATCTAGGAGCCTGGCACCACCTCCTCCACTTAATTTCAAGAAATATCTATATACCAGGTTTTGCAGGCCCTGGGGATACAACAACAACACAGCAGTTCCTGCCCTCAAAATGCTTACATTCTTATGGGAAGGGGTGTATAGGTAGAGATTTTCCTCCCTTGACTACAACGACATGTCCACAAAGTAGTATTCAAAAATCAAAGTATGCTGGCTTACATGTGAAAATAGTTTATTAGGTACCACTACAGAGAATAAAAATTTTAAACATCTTATCATATCCAAATCCATACATGTTTCTGCTCAATGTCCTCTAGAATCACAATCTTAGAACTTGAAAGCTTTAGTGTGGTTGATTCCTCTCATTCCAATAAATAGGCTGGAATCACCAGGGTATTTTATACATTATTATCAGCTAGGTGTGGAGCTGGATAGACCTGGCCTGGCCTGGAGTCAGGAAGACATCTTCCAGAGTTCAAATCCAGCCTCAGACATTTACTAGCTGTGTGACCCTGGGCAAGTAACTTCACCCTATTTGCCTCAGTTTCCTCATCGGTAAAATGAGCTGGAAAAGGGAATGGCAAACCACTCCAATATCTTTGCTAAGAAAACCCCAAATGAAATCATAAGGAGTCAGACAAGAATGAAAAATGACTGAACAACAACAACAAATCATGATTATACCGGTTTGGGAGAAAAGTATTCTTTTATCTCATGCTTCTTAGTTTCAGAGAAAGACACCCACAAAGTGATACATCTACCCATCTCCTGAGGTTTTTGTTTTTGTTTTTTGAGGGCTTTCTTCCAAAGTGGTCCAGCAGTGATGGATGGGAAGATGGATGGAAAAGTGGAAGCGGAAAAAGTCTGATGAAGATTCTTTTTCCTTCATATATACTTTGTTTTATAACTCTCGAATTCATTTATGATGCAGTATTCCCTCTTTGTGATGTCATCTTTCCCCAGACTGCCACTCCTTAAGGGCAAAAGACCCTGTCTTCTCTAAATTTTCTCTCTCCTAGTTCCTGAAACAGTACTTTTCATCTAGTAGGCCCTTAATAACTGTGACATACTCAGTTAGTGTATACCTCAGCTCTGATGGCCCTTTTTCTGTTACCACGTAGAAGATGAGGAAGGGGTGTCTTTCCCCGGAAACCATATCTTACCTCTCCATAAGCAACAGAGCCATTTCAGCAAAACCTCATTTTACTGGAGTACTTTATTCAGATTGAGTACATATATCACAAAGAGGGCCTGACAATTATCCTAGGTAACCCCTAAAAACGTTGGATTGAATTGTTATGGTTATTACATAGTAGCGCATCCACTGGGAACTCCCTCCTACAAAAGTATCGTCTACGACTCAGAACTAAGTTCAGCATATTGCCCTTCCTTATGGGTCCTAAAGCGATTTTTTTTTAAATCACTCATTTGTCTTCTCTAAAACCCTTATATTACTTCAACTTCTTCTCTGGATAATTAAATTTCCAAATTATCACTACTTGGACTAATTTTGTTAAGTGCTTACGATTTCCTTGCACAATTCCAGCTGCGTTTCATTTTCCAGATCAGCTGGTCTATAGTTGGGCCCCATTACCCCCAGTATTTTGTATGGAACTTAACACCCACAGAGATTTCACATTACTTTGCTTGGCTGTAAGATTTTCATCCTGTTATTGTTTACGTTGTTGCTCTCCTAAATCCCTCCTTCGACTCTCTTAAATCAGTCTGGTAACTTATTGGAAGGAAGCCCAGAAAAAAGACTCCCCAAGTGTCCCCCCCCAAAATATCTGAAAACAGTTCCATGGTTTACATCTTTTCTAAATGTCACACAGTCTGTCCCTTAACCTCTATATAAGTTTAGTTCGGGTTTCTAGTGATAAGCATTTTTTTTTTTACCTCCCCATACAAAGACCCCAGGTTGGAAAATTCTTGCAACAGGGGGGAAAAGGTCGCAATTCTTCAGCATCCGTCCCCCCGAGGGCTTGGGGATGTTGGGGGAAGGATATTTCAGTTGGTCCAGGCTGGCTGGTCCACCCTCTAAGTGGAGGGTGTCCCTGAAGTCTGCATCCCACCCCTCACCCTCGCCGCGGGAAGGCGCTGGGAACGCAGAGGGAGGGAGGGATGGGAAGAAGGCGGAGGGACTTGGGAGCTGGGACTGGACTTCCTCTCCCGATTCCGGAACTGTGCGCTGGGGAGAGGCAGAAACACGGAAACCCAACCTGCTCCTACGGTTGAAGCAGCCTTCGGCTGGCGACGCCTCCAAGCCGACAGCTGGGAGGAGCTCGGGCTTGGGAGCGCAGCCCGGGGAAGAGCGCTGGGCTGCAGACTACAGCTGCCTCTGCTTCTAGGGCGCTGTTGCACCCCTTTTTCTTTCCCTGCTCCTCTGAGGAAGCAGACCGCTGCTCCCAGCCCGAACCCCAGCCTCAGCCCCAGTTGCGCTCCCTTCTCCCTAGTGAGCGGAGCCCGACGCGGGGCTGCAGTCCCGGAGCGAACCCGCACTCCGCTTTCTCCCGGAGCCGGCTGCAGCAGACGGGACGAAGGGGCTGGGAGTGAGGGCTGTAGGGGGCGGGCCAGGGCCGGGCCTGGTGGAGGACGATGTGACCAGCGGGGCCGCTGGCGGGCGGGCAGGGGGCGGAGCCGTAAGGAGCCGCGGGATTCCGGGGCGAAGGGACAGAGGCAGCAGCCCCGACGGGACAGAGGGGACGGCGGCAGCGGCGGCTGCGGCCGCAGCGGGAGGCGCGGAAGATGTGGCTGAAGCCAGAGGAGGTGCTGCTGAAGAACGCCCTGAAGCTGTGGGTCACCCAGAAGAGCAGCTGCTACTTCATCCTGCAGCGCCGGAGGGGCCACGGGGAGGGCAGCGGCCGCTTCACGGGTAAGAGGCACGAGCCCAGGTGCCTCTCGGGGCTCCCCAGAGAGAAGGAACGGACAGCCGGGCCAGGGCCACTGGTAGGGTCGAGGGAGAGGGGAGCCCGACGGCCGGGCTGAGCAGCGGGTTGGGGACAAAAGAAGGAGGGGGTAGCTTTGGAGGTCAGAAGAGGGAGCTTGGATACTGGGCAGACGGCGGAGCCAGAGCGTTCATAGCTAAAAGGGACGACCCCCTGGAGGTTTCCCCCTCCTTGGGCTGCTGGGCAAAGCTGGAGAAAGGGGGATGTCGAACCTCTTAAGCTGGCACTGGTCAGCTACCTCCTAGTTGCGAGTTAGTGAGTTGGAGGTGAAGGAGTCACTGGTTGACTCTTAGGATTTGGGATTTTCTTTCTAATTGCACTTGCAAAAACCCTTCTACGCTATGGTGTGAGAGGTCTGGCGGGTGGAAGGCTACGGGGTTAGAGCTAGGCGGCCCAACTTCATTATAGAACTGCAGGAGGAAAACTGCCTTTCGAGTAAACAAGAGTTTTATTGAGGGCCTGAATTAGAGAGATAGGCTTTGTTTAGAAAGAAGCAGGAAATTCTGTTTCCACCTGTGCAGGTGCGTGGCGATAACCCTCGGGGATGGAGCTTGTGCAGTCTGCCCTAGGGCCATCCTTTGAGGAAGCTTGGGTTAGCGTCTGGGAAAGGGTAACCTGGGTCCTAGGTGGGTGCTTAAGGGAGTAGGATCCTATCTGGTTCAGCCCAGCCAAGAAAACTGAGGAATTAGGTTCACCTACGAGGATTGCTAAACTTTTTCGTGGGGGTGGCTCTTGGGGGGAGTGGGTAGCTCCAGAGTTTCAGCTCTATATGCCTCGATACAAGAGGTACTTGAGGGGTTATCACATTAGCGAGGGAGGGGAAGCTGGAGGAGTTACTGTACTGTCATTTCTAAATCTAATCTTCCTGATTGCAAAATGAAACGGTTTAACTTTTTTTTTTTTGGCTTTAGTTTCCTCTAAGGGATGATCTGAGACAAAAATCTGGATTGCTAAAGGAGGAAAGAAATCTTAAATTAATACAATAGAAAGTAAACTCTCTGAGGACAGAGCGTGATTGGTTGTTGTTGGTTTTTTTTTTTTTTTGATCTGTCTCCAGCATTTAGCACAAAGCCTTGAATTCAGAAGGTGATTACTAAACGTTTGTTGAAGAGACAAAGGTGTGTTAAGAAATGCCATATGAAAACCAAGGGAATTGGTCAACAAGTTTCATCAGCTGGGATAACTGTAGGCACAGCTGTGTGCTAGGTGCAGTAGGGAATGCAGAAGTAGTTTGAGGACTATAAAATATGTGGGGAAGTGAGATAAAAAATACTGTATGATTGGAAAGTTTTGTGATACAGGTATTCAGAGAAAGGAGTTAGCATTGTGGGTCAGAGTACTTTGCTTGTAGGGATGTGACTTAAACTGAGCCTCTAAAAATGAGTAGGAGTTGGATAGGTGGAGAAGATCAAGGATAGCATTCTAAATGGGGGAAAGGGATACTTTCCATGTCATTGCTCATGCCATATGAGTGGGAGGGAGTCAATGGGAAGAATGCTCTATCTGAAGGAAGAGGATCAGGTTATTTGGAACATGAAGTTATATGCTAGCTAGACACAGGAGTTTAGACTTGATCAAAAAGAGTCATGGGCAGTTAGGTGGAGAAGTGGATAGAGTGTTTGGCCAAAAGTCAGGAAGAGTGATCTTCCTGAGTTCAAATCTGGCCTCAGCCACTTACTAACTGTGTGACCCTGGGCAAGTCTCTTAACCCAGTTTGCTTCAGTTTTCTCATTTGTAAAATGAGCTGGAGAAGGAATTGGCAAATCACTCCAGTCTCTTTGCTAAGAAAACCCCAAATGAGATCATGAGTAGTCAGACGTGACTGAAAAATGACTGAATAACAATAAAAATAAACCATTGGAGGGTCTTGAAGAGAGAGGAGTTTTTATTGTTATTCGGAATGAATTTAAGGAGATAGGAAAGATTCGATTTGGGGAGATATACTTTTTAGGATGTGTACTTGAATATCAGCTTGGAGTTAAGCATGATAGCTCTTCTTTAAGATTGGAAGGTTGCTTGGAATTTGAGTGAAATGGAAAATTGAAAGTATCTGTGGAAATAAGAATTATTTGGGGAGGAGGTGTAGGGAGGGAGGCTATGAGACTTCCTGTTGACTTATCAATCTGTATATCATTGGGCACATTATAGGTTGTCCAGTAATTAATAATAGATTTAAAGCATCTATTGAATGTTGCATTCGATGTCATTGAATCCATTATAGTGTTTCCCCAGGCCTGGGTCCTAATTGTTTCTTGATTATAATTGTGAGACTAGTCTAGTGAACCTAACAAGTATAAGTGATAATATTCTTTTAGGATCATAGATTTAGAGCTGGAAGGGACTGAGAAGTCATTTAGTTCAATCTTCTCATTTTACAAATTAGAAAACTGGGACCCAGAGAGATTGAGTGACTTTCCAAGGGTCACACAGCTGGTATGTGTCAGAGAAAGGATTTGAATGCATGTCTTTCTGATTCCAAGTCCAGCACTCTGTCCACCACACCTCACTTGTCCAAAACAAACACACACACACACACACACACACACAAATCCAATCCTGAAGAACAAAACAAATAATAAAAACAAAACCCCAGAGGCAGAGGGTGTTAAGGGTGTTGGCCCTAAGAATTGAAAGAACTCAGGTTTCCTGACTTTAATTTCCTAGGGACACAGTGTACCCTGTTGACCTTAGTGATGGCACAGAGTTTTTCAGTTTTATGCCATTCACTTCTAGATATGAGACCATGAAACAAGTTGCATTTGTTTTGTAGTTGGAAAGACCCTGAGTTATCAGGTCAGATTGTCCTTAAAGGGAACCTTATGCTCTAACACAGAGTAAGAGAAATGTCACTGTTATGAAGGTTTGGGAAATTATAGGAATTTAATCTGGTAACATTAGAGACCTCAGAAAAGAAAGAATACTCTGGATAAATTTTGAGTGAAATTCATTCTTTTAAACCCTAAAAATTTGAAGTAAGATGTTTAGAAAAATGAAATGTGAGAAATTCCTTGACTTTTGCAGAAAGTCAATAGAGAAAGACACAGTTCAAGTAATACTAAGGATAAACTATAAGTAGACAATTGTGAGGGGAAAAAAAAAAACAAAACTCTGTACTATAGGACTACAGGCAGCTAGGTGGCCAGGAATCAGGAAGACCTGAGTTCAGATCTGGTCTCAGCTGTGTGACCCTGGGTCATTTAACTCTGCCTCAGTTTCTTTATTTGTAAAGTGAGCTAGAGAAGGAAATGGCAAAGCACTCCAGTATCTTTGCCAAGAAAACACCAAATGGGGGCAGCTAGGTGGCGGAGTGAATAGAGCTCCAGCCTTGGAGTCAGGAGGACCTCAGTTCAAATCCAGCCTCAGACACTTAACACTTACAAGCTGTGTGACCCTGGGCAAGTCACTTAACCCTGATTGCCTCACCAAAAAAAAAAAAAGCAAAGAAAAGAAAACACCAAATGGGGTCATGAAGAGTCGACCGTGACTGAAAGAACTGAACAACATAGGACTAGGGGTTAGAAGACCTGGGTTTTAGTACTGATTCTGCCACTAGCTTCCTGTCACCTTGAATAAAGCAAGCTTCTATAACCTTCAGTTTCTCATCTGTAAAATGAAAGGAGTAGATGAAATAGTTTCTTAGGTCCCTTTTAGCTCCAGTCCTATAAGTCTTAATTTTTATATGGTGTTGAACTTTACTAAGGGATTATGGTAGGAAAGAGAGGAGAGTATAGTCAGAACAGGAGTGCTGGCCTAGAACAGTAGGGGGAAATGATAGATTTGGAGGTCAAGTAATAAATGAGGAATGGATTTAGGAAAAGTAAGGCCTGGGGAGAAATAGAGAGATAAAAGATTATGATCATATTAGAGTTCTCAAACATGGAAGCAGAACACTTGTGGGGGATGGCCTAGGGATGACCATCCCATTCTTTTATAACCTTTACTTTTTCAAAAGAGGAAAAAAATGGCCAGGGCTGGGGTAGGTGAAGAGATAACAAACTTCATCCTTTTACTACTATTTCTCAGGCAGCAGGATAGGTAAACTCATCTTTACCCTCCAGGGTTTGCACTTCCTTATTACTAAGTTTGAGGAATTCAAAGAGGTCAGTGACAGTCTTCTTTTGTTCTTTCAGGTTAGCACTTACCAGGAGTGCTACAGACTCCCTAGGTGTCAGTGAAAGTGTATAAACACTTTCCCCTCATCTCATTAAATATAAATCAAGTAGGTTTAGCATAAAAGAGGCTGTTAATCTCTAGGTCAACGTGTAAGTCAGCCCAGAGAGACTCAATGATTCTCACTTGGACTGATCATACCAGTTATGGGTCAGACTTGCCTTTGCTAAGTGTGCCACTGTTCGAGGTTTTCAGAGTGCCAACATTAATGATGTTGGTGCATCCAAAGGGAAATAAACAACTGTGCAATATTAAGTTGGCCATGGTGCCAAGCACCTAGTTGGACCCTTAAGTTCAAGTTGCCCTGGGATTATAGAATGTGTTAAGAATGAGCATTTTGGAGAAAATAGAGAAATTAATAGATCATGATTTTCTTCTATCCCACCTATCTGGTTTACCACAACTATTTAAAATGTCTTATAAAAATGTAAGAGTTGATCATCTATCAGAGACCAGGTCTGCCCTTTGGAGGACTTTCTTGCTTTTATCCTCTAGTGCTTTCAATATCTTCATTCCTGTGCCCTCTTGTAGCTTGATGGTATGAATTGATCTTTGCGCTATTTTCATAGTTGGAGGTATTCTCTCCAGCAGTATAGATCATAACCCATTTCTGCTTGCCCATCCTTCTGAATCTTGCCACGTCTTCCAGTAAATTTTCCATATGGTGTCCAACCAATATTTTGGGTGCTATCCTCAACTTGTTTTGGTTTTGTAAGGATAATGAAGCACGATTGGTTGTTCATTGGCTCTACGTGATCACCTCGTCTAATCTTGGTATTATACTTTTCTTTTATGACATCTGTTATGCTTCTCCTTTATAATTTCTTGTTTCAAGCATTCCATGGTCATCTTCACCATGCTTAACTCAATTCTTTCATTATTTTAGTATTCCAGACAACTTCACTGGAAAAAAAAATGTTTTTATTAGGAAGATGGACCCTCAGTGTGTGGACTTATTTTGGTTGATTCTCCCTATTTATTGATAATAGAGGGCTTAAATTTTTTGTGGGGAGAGTTGTATTGTTATTGATATTGATAGAAACAAGAAAAGAGGGGGAAAGAATAAGAGCCTCAGTGATGATTTTTTAAGATACAGAAGAGAACAGAAGGAGATTCAGATGGAAACAGAGACAAGTGCAACAGCTTTGAAACAAACTTGCTGAATTTATATCTGTTTTAAAGAAAAAAGGGCCAAACTTTGTGTGATAGAGATTTGTGGTCTCACTTGTAAGGCTGTTTCTATTCTTCTTTTTATTTGGAAATACTATTGTTTGCAGGTGTTTGTCAAGTTCAGAATATTAAAAAATTTAAAATTAAAATAGAAAAAACATGGGTCTTGGATTCAAGAAAAAGCTTGGGCTCCCTGAAGGAACTTACAACTTCCCAAAGGCAGTAAAGCTCTCTCTTTCTCTTGTTCAATTCTGGAACCAACTCCTTTGATCAATATGATTTCCAATAAATTATGACCAAGTTTGTTGTAATTTAGATCAATGATATCAAACTCAAATAGGAGTGAGGCCCACTAAATTGTACATAAGGATTCCTGTGGGGGTATAGATTGATTTAGTTTTAAAATGTAATATTATCTGTGTTTTATTATATTTGTTTATTTTGTTAAGTATGTCCATATTACATTTTAATCTGGTTTACCACTACCCCCTCCGTGTTGTGGACTGCATGTTTGACCCCTCTGATTTAGATGATTTCTTAAGTATTTAAAAAAATGTGTCAAAGTAACATTAAATGGCATAGTGATAAGGAAAGAAGCGACATGGGGACTGAGTTCTAACCTCCTGCACACCCTGGCTTCACTATGTTACCCTGGGCAAGTCACTCATACTCTCAGTGCCCCAGGTTACTCTCTCAGATTATAGATTGCAAATGGAATAGAAACAAGTGCAAAAAATTCTCTCCATTGATTATTTAAATCACAGGTCTTTCTGGACTAAACAATTCATCCCTGGGCCCTACAATAGTGCTTTCTTACATATGATATACTGCATTTCATTTGAATGTAGTAAGAGTAACGTATTCATAATTATCTAATAAAAATTATCTAATAAAACACTACACTCAATAATTTTCTCAGTTAATCAGTCTTCTTGTAGCATTTAACATGGTTGACCCTACTTTCACAGTTCTTGGGGTTTTCCTGATGTTGCTTTCTCTTGGTTCTCCTCCTGTTCCTCAGTCTCTTTTGTCTTGCCCCTCTAACTGGAAGTGGCTCCTCAGTTTCTATCTTGGACTCTCTTCTATTTTCTTAATGTACATCTCTATGCAAAGAACTTCGAAATACATAAATCGTTTCTCTTACATGTCCCATTGGTATCAGTAGGAAAACTTAATACATCCAAAACAGAACTCTGTCTCCTCTCCCATCCTCCAATCTACCCTATTTCATACTTCTGCATTTCTGCTGAGGGCAATACCATCCTTCCAGTCACTCATACTTGGCTCTTCTGTTTTCCTTATAGCCCCATGTCCAATCAGTCATCAAGTCTTGTTTATTCTATCTCCACAACATTTTCTCACATCTGTTCCCTTTCTTCTACTTACATGACAACTACCCTTGCTTTGGTCCTTATTACATCTCTCCTAGATTGTTAAAATAGTTTCTTAATTGGTCTCCCTTTCTCCAGACTCTCTAGTCTTCAATCCATCTCTCCCCACAGTTGCCAAATATTCCTAAAACACTGGTCTAATAAAGTCATTTCTCTGCCTCAATAAGCTCTAATGGTTCCCTGTTGTCTTCAGGGTAAAATGCAAACTCCTCCTTTTTTCATTAAAAGTCTTTAATCTGACTCCAGCCTACCTTTCCAGATTTCTTTCACATTATTTTCCTTGACACTCTCATAACTTCCAGCCAAACTGGACAGTTTGCTGTTGCTCACGCATGACATTTCAACTTCTATCACTCTATCTTTGCACTGCCTGGAATGCATTCCTTCCCCATTTCTGCCTTTTAGAATACCTTGTTCTTTTTCTCAAAACTCAGCTCTTTTTTTTTGCTTATTCTTTTCCCGCACCCCAGATGCTAGTCCCTACATCTTAATATTACTTTGTATTTACTTTCTTACTAATCTTAATAATTTGTGAACATGGTATCCCCTTCACCCCAGCAGAATGTAAGCTCTTTGAGGGTTAGGGCTGTTTTGGTTTTGTCTTTGTTTTCCCAGCCTAGAATAGTACCTATGATATAGGTTGTTGTTGTTTGTCCTTTGTTTTCAAAGAGGACCAATGACATACCCATATGATGTAAAGACAAATAGTCATATGTCATTGTCATGGCAAAAATTAATCAAACAAGAAGTTTTAAAATGCATTTTAAAACTTCTTGTTTGATTAATTTTTGCCATGATAATAATCCAATTCTAGATTTTGAGGTGGAAAGAATCTTAGAGGTTATATAGCCAGACCTCTCATTTCCTTGATGATGAAACCGAGACCAGAGATATTGAAGTGACTTCCTCAAGCAATATTTAGATAGATAGATAGAGATATACACATACATTTATAGATATAGATATATTAAAGTAGGGATTAGTCCTCTGATTCCTCATTCAACACTTCACTGCGCCACACTCTGAGTAGATGGTATAGATTTCATCGTATGCCCTAAGGCACATAACATGTCCAAAGAGAAATATTTTATTGTAGGCTTGGGTCATCAGGCTTATTTGCTATGCTTGTGATAATCATAAGCTAATAGACCACAATGAAGCTAATTCTAGCATGATAAATATCTTTTTTGAACTATCTGTTGCAAAGGATGAAAAAGTAGAGAAACTGAATGAAAACTAGTTTGGAAGACCTTTTCAGATATACCTTACTTTGATGGATCACAGATCTTAATGATAAGAGTACTCCTAGTAGTCAATGACTATAGTAATCTATTATTCGATAAACCCAAAGACCCCAGCTTCTGGGATGAGAACCCACTCTTTGAAAAAAAATGCTGGGAAAACTGGAAAAAAGTATGCCAGAAACTAGGCATAGACCAAAATCTCACACCATATACCAAAATAAAGTCAAAATGGGTTCATCATTTAGATATAAAGGCTGATACTATAAGCAAACTGGGAGAGCAAGGAATAGTTTACCTATCAGATCTATGGAGAACAGAAGAATTCATGACCAAACAGGAGATAGAGAACATTACAAAAAGCAAAATGGATAATTTTGATTACATTAAATTGAAAAGTTTTGTACAGACAAAGATTAGAAGGAAGGTAGAAAATTGGGAAAGAATTTTTACAATCAGTCTCTCTGATAAGGGCCTCATTCCTAAAATATGTAGAGAATTAAGTCAAATTTATAAGAATACAAGCCATTCCCCAATTGATAAATGGTCAAAGGATATGAACAGACAGTTCTCAGATGAAGAAATTAAAGCCATCTATAGTCATATGAAAAAATGCTCTAAATTACTATTGATTAGAGAAATGCAAATCAAAACAACTCTGAGGTACCACATTGTACCTATCAGATTGGCCAACATGACAAAACAGGAAAATGATGAATGTTGGAGATGATGTGGGAAAATTGGAACCCTAATGCATTGTTGTGGAGTTGTGAAATGATCCAACCATTTTGGAGATCAATTTGGAACTATGCCCAAAGGGCTATAAAAATATGCATACCCTTTGACCCAGCAATAGCACTTCTAGGCCTGTATCCCAAAGAGATCACACAAACGGGAAAAGGACCCACATGTACAAAAATATTCATAGCAGCTCTTTTTGTGGTGGCAAAGAATTGGAAATTGAGAAGATGCCCATCTATTGGGGAATGGCTGAGCAAGTTGTGGTATATGAATGTAATGGAATACTATTGTGCTATAAGAAATATGAACACACTGACTTCAGAAAAACCTGGAAAGACTTGTATAATCTGATGCTGAGTGAAGTGAACAGAACCCAGAAAACGTTGTACACAGTAACAGCCACATTGCGTGATGACTAATATTGATAAACTTAATCCTGCCTGGTAATACAAGGATCTAAGACATCTCCAGAGGCCTTGTGATGGAAAATGCTATCCATATCCAAAGAAAGAACTATGGAAGTTGAATTGCTATTTTTTTTCTTCTCTTTTGTTGAATTTTGTTTCCACTTTCTGATGGTTCCTCCTATTGGTTTTAATTTTTACTTATAACATCATTAATGTGAAAATATGTTTAATATGAATGTAAATATATAGCCTATATCAAATTGTGCACCATCTTGGGGAGGGTGGTGGGGAGAAAGGGGGAAAAAATCTTAAACTCAAAAGCATATGGAAGTGATTATTGATAAATCAAAATAAATTAATAAAAAAAAGAGTACTCCTATAGTGTAAGGAACAGCATCCTCTTCATCCTGTGGGGCTTTTGCCCACGTTTCATCCATAGAGGCTTCCTTCAGTATGTTGGGGACCTTCTTCTAGATCTCTTAATGTTATAAATCCATCAGAGGAGCACACAGACTTTGCATCACTTATCCTTTAGTCTGGCGGGGAAACCGGAAGAGTTCAGGTAAGTTCCTGCATCTACTCTTTTGTCTCGGCTCCATCTTTCACACTTATCCCTTAGTCTTGCTATGCTTCTGTCTCACCACCTTTTGCATTTATATATCTCTCTGGTAGAGTTTTCACTAATTTTTCTGTATTACTCTTCATTACTTATGTGCGTCAGCCTGCTCATGCCCATTATGTACCTCTCCAAGGACTTTAGGGAGACCCACAACTCTAAATCTTTGGTGACTATGGTATTCCATTACTCATAGCCACCTAGCATCACCAGAAGAATATTGATGATAAAAGGGTGGACTTTTCTACTATACAATTTCCCAAAAGCAATCCAGCCTTCTTTCTTCCTCTTATTCAATTCTGGGTCCACTGTCTGTACAAAACAGATATATTGACATATCTACCCCATGGTTCGCCTGTCTAATTGCAATATCATAGTCTGAACAAGTAAGTACTCTTCATTTACTTGGATATTTTCTCTGTAGATAATTAAGGTGAAATCTTTATGTGATTATGGCTCTCTGTGTTCCAGGGCTAGATTTAATCAGTATAATATCATCTGCAAAAAGAAGCATCTGGAGTACCTCAGTATCTATAGGGAATTCTTCTTTCATTTGGACTGTTCTGGACAGCTTCCATGACAGTGGCAAATACCTTTTGGCTAATGTGTCTTCCTTGTTTTATACCTTTATTGATGTTAAAAATCAGAGGGTTATTGAATAAACTGATCTCTATTATGTCTTTCAAGGAATGTCATATGATTTTAATTTGTGCATGAGTGATGAGTAGGGTTGAAAATGTGTAGGTGGCAAAAGATTTTAAAGATATATAGGGGTGTCCAAGAGCAGCTAAGTATTTTAAGACCTGTAGTCTTTTAAATTCTAAAGCCTAATAGGTAGCAATGGATGAACAGAGAAATCTCCATTTAGCATTGCTAACCTAGGGGTACTTCTATTTTTGTATTCTGGTGGACAAAGGAATCCTTTAAAAAAATGAAACTGATGACTCTTCCACTCCTGGTACAAACATTTTCTATAATCGTTTTAGTACATTAACAAAAAAAATCAAATAGCATTCTGCATATTTGAGCGACTCCTCAAATTGGGAGAGATCTATAATTGCAGAATAAGAATTGTTACAATAATAGCTCATATTTCTATAACACTTAAAGGGGTGATTGACATAGATGATTTCATTTTATCCTTACAGCAACCCTGTAAGGTAAGGTACCACAAATTCTACTAACCCCATTTTATACATGAGAAGACTAAGGAAGTTGAGTGACCTGCACAAAGTCACAAAACTTGTAAGTGGTAGACCTGGGGTATGAACCAAGGTCCTCTGACTCTGATTCCATCTTTCTCATTTCTTTTTTCATCCTGTAATAAGGAAAATTCACAATCTTACAATTGAGAAAGATTTTTTTTTCCCCAGTGGTGAAGTTGGAAGTTTTGTTTTTAATGTATGGAATTAAGATAGCAGAAGGTGGGAAGGAACCAGTTGTATCTGTTATTTGGAGATGCCCCACTTTATCTCTGCTTGATTCTGTTTAGCATCAGGGTAATAATAATAATTCTTATTCATAACAATATAAATTTACATAGTACTTTAAAGTTTGTGAAGCAAAAATGTACATTATCTCATTTGAATTCCCCAAAACCTCATGAGATTAGCTACCAAAGGTACAAGTAGTATTATTCCCATTTTACAGCTGAGAAAACTAAGGCTCAAAGAGGTTAAGTAATTTGCCCATGGTTACACAGCTCATAAATGTGTGAGGAAAAATTTAAGTGAGGATCTTCTTAACTTTAGGTCTAGCTTTCTATCCCTTATGCTGACTGCTCCTCATAGAGTAATTTGTGCTCTGTGCCAACAGACACGCATTCTTTGAGCTGACTGGTGATAAAGTAAGGCCGGTAATTTCTAAGAAAACCAGAATCATTTCCCCAATAGACTTAACAGCCGTAAGTTTTGTTTATTACCCATCACCAGTTCACTCTGAAATTTATCTATTTTTGTTCTCTACCTCTTGTCCTATGGGAGGTATGAGTGCATGAAAACAAAACAAATACTGTTTAAAAATGTAATCTCCTCCAGGGTCTATTCTGGCTTTTCTAGACAAAGAGTGACTAATACATTGTGGGCACTCAATAAATATTGATGAAAAACAACCTTAAGCCTAGGCTTGTTTTGTTTTTAAAATCAAATTCCTCAGTATTTCTTCACCTTTTTGTTTCTCTTATTTAAAAAGTTTCTTGCCACTAAGAAAATTACTTGTGGATAGATTGAACTGAAAAATAATAGAAACTGTGCTAGCCGTTCAAAGTACATAGAAAGCATACGGGCACCTTAGAAAATGGTGACATTCAACTGTATTTTATTTTTTTAGTACAAAGCACTCATTTTCCATTGGTCTGCCTGGTGGTGAAAAAAATGGAGTCAGACTTGACTTGTGTTACTACTGTGTGATGTTGTGTAAAAGTCACAAGCTCTCTGAGCCAATTTCTTGTCTATCAAATAAAAGGATTTAGACTAGTTTTTCTCTCTGAGTTTCCTTATAGTGCTAATTCCTTTTATTTAAGTTTCTCTCTCGTTACCCTTCCCTTCATACAGTTATTCAATTGCTCCTTCCAAGTCTGGATTAGCTTTAGGAGTAGGAAGATATTTTAGTAATGAATAGGTCAAGTTGAAGACATAAGACAAAGGAGTCTAGTAAGCTTGTTTGACACAGTTAAAGACACCAAATTAGAGAATATGATTTAAGAGGAGATAGTTGAGTCCATGAGGGTCTCAGTTTACAAATTACTCTTCAAAACATTTGGTCTTCTTTTCATCTGCAGTAGAAAGGTAATTCAATCAAAAGATGAGTTTATACTCTTCACTTTATTGTTACACTACTGGGGTTTTTTGGGGTATGCCAAGATATTTTTCCTTTTTGTACCTATTTAATATTCAATAAGATAAACATATTATGTGGAAGACAAGGGCACATTATAATTATTTAGAGGATTTTGTCCTCCTGTGGAAAATGTTCTTCAAAAAAGATAATATATCTTTAAAAAAACTTTTAATATGCAATATGTCCTCCCTCTGCCGCATCACGTTTTATACAATTTGGCATTGAGTTCACAAGATTTTTGACACATATTCTTTAGTTTTTCTCATGAAACTACACTTTTATTTTTGACAAAATCCATTTTACTAAGATTAACCTTAATTATAACTTTTGTTGGCTTTTGAAATTTTAATTATTAAATTCGAAATTTTAATTATTTTTAAAGAAACAACCCCCTGCCTTGAAAAAAAAATAGAAAAAGAAATTCTTAAATAAATGTAGTCAGACAGAACAAATTCCTTCATTGGCCATGTCCAAAAATATATGTCTCCCTCTGCTTCTTGAATCCATCATCTCTCTGTCAAGAGGTCCATAACATTCTTTATCATCAGTCCTCTGGAACCGTGTTTCACACCACCCATTTCCCAACATTAGAATCCTCTGTGGTGCATTTCTGTAAGGACATGGATGAGAGGCACACAGGGTGGGCAGGCATGAATGGGTTTTGATCTGTATCACTGGAACACCCACATTAAATGACAGATTGTAGTTGGAACCTCTTCTAAGCCTCCAGGTACTGAAGGCTTTTTTTTTAATCCATTTGTGATTCCTTTCCATGCTGCCTGTTTGTACCACACTGCTTGCTATGGAATGGGGAAAGGCATTAGGTTCTTGATTGTTAGATGACAGTTGAAGCTCCAATGCCTAGAGAACTCTGAATTGCCACATGATTCCTCTATTTATACCAGGAATGAAAAGCATTCCTCTCCTCCCCTCACTTCCTCTCCTCTCCCCTTCTTTCTTTCCCCTCCCCTCCTTTCCCTTCACCTCCCCTTCTTTCCCTTCCCATCCCTTCCCCTCCTTTCCCTTCCCATCCCCTCCCCTCCTTTCCCTTCCCATCCCCTCCCCTCCTTTCCCTTCCCATCCCCTCCCCTCCTTTGCCTTCCCATCCCCTCCCCTCCTTTCCCTTCCCATCCCCTCCCCTCCTTTCCTTTCCCTTCCCCTCCCCTCCTTTCCCATCTCCTCCCTTTCCCTTATCTCCCTTCCCCTCTCTTTTCTTTTTTAGCCCTTACCATTTACTATTAGGAAATCTATTCCTTGTTCTTATTAAACTTTATGTGCTAGGAATACTTATCACCCAATATCTGCTAACTTCTTCATGATATGTAACGATACACAAGCTTCTGGGGGTTATAATTCCCAAATAGAACATACTCCCTATTTTTAAAAATTGGATAGTAACACTTTTGGGCATATTTTTCTGATACATTTATAGTCATTCTTATTAATATTAGTAGTTATTTAAATATAATTTATGCACCATCCCTCATTACAAAACCAGCAACAACTTTTTTTCTCATTATTCTGGGTTTGGGACTGTACTTAGAATGGTTGAGATTGCAAGGAGTTTGAGGGATAGAATGGTAGCTACAAATGTGTATTAGACAAAACTAAAGATGATCTGGATAGATCCCATCAGATGGTAGCGCTAGCTCGCTGGAGCTGGAGTTGGCTTGCCTGCCAGAGATCACACATAGGCTCATTATCATTGGTACATGGATTCATTGCTTGCTGCCAGGTTTTCTGCATGATCATTTTTTAGTTACCTGCTATGGGAGTTAGTGGCATACTCCTCTTCCTTGAGTCATTTTTTCTCTTTGCTGCACCCCCACCCCACTACATACATGATATACCAGAAGGAAAGGGGTTGGAACCCTCACAATTTCATATAAGATACCTGATCACTGTTTTTAGAAATAGCTTTGTTGTTTTAACTCATTCTCTCTACATGAATCTTATCACAGAGTGTACAATACTACTATTATTTGGGACAGTCTCTCCCAAGACATGGGAGAAAACATGACACATGAACTGAGAGGTTAGGTGAGATTTTCAATGCTGACAATTATTTTTCCCTTTGAAAGTATCAAGTATAAAATTGTGTGCATATAAAAAATACTAGTATAATATTTGAATTAACGTGAAAATAGGTTTAATTTTCTCTTTTGCTCTAAAACTTCTCTGACTTTCCCCTTTATCCCAGGAGTAGGTTGCTTAGAGGAAGGATTATTTCATTTTTGTATTGACATCCCCAGCACCAAATACAGTGCATTGCACATAATAGACACTTAAGAAACACTAGTTGATTAATAGAATATCCCTGGGCCAGTGTTTATGGGTTCCATCAATGTATTTCAAGTCTAAAAATGTTATGTTACTGGACTAGGGTAAGTGTAGTAATTGAAAAAGGGAAGTATGTTATGTGTCTGTGTGTACAAAATACAAATGTGTACAAAATACATATATGTACATATGTGTATGTGGAGCAGGTACGTGGCTCAGTGGATAGAGTGCTAAGCCTGGAGTTGGGAAGACTCATCTTCCTGAGTTCAAATCTGGCCTCAGCCATTTACTTGCTGTGTGATCCTGCAAACCATGTTAGTATCTTTGGCAAGAAAACCCAAATGGCATTGGGGGCAGCTAGGTAGCATAATGAATAGAGCTCCAGCCCTGGAGTCAGGAGGTCCTGAGTTCAAATCCAGCCTCAGACACTTATTAGCTGTGTGACCTTGGGCAAGTCACTTAACTCCATTGCCTAGCCAAAAAAAAAAAAACCAATGGCATCACAAAGAATGGACATGACTGAAAACATTTGTATGTATATATTATATATGTATATACCCAATTTTAAGAAAATCTAGTATGCTAAAGACCCAAATGAATCTAAAAAGAATATTAGAATTTTTGCTTTATAGAAAGTTCTGTGCAAAGTTCCTTTAAAAGGTGAGCTTTTCTAGTGCTTATAAAGTTATTTATTTACAAAAATTTGATAGCCTACTTTGGGTTGGCTGAGGTACTGTTGTATTGTTTAGGTTCATGGAGGGGGATGGGAAAGGTGGAACATGGAGATGAGTAGTCAGAAAATAAGGTGTAGGGGTCATTGCTCTTAACTCAGGGAGTACACAAGCTGAGAAAGTAAATTTGTGATGCTGTGATGTTTTCAAGATTAACAGAAAGGGGGCAGCTAGGTGGTGCAATGGATAGAGCTCTGGCCTTGGAGTCAGGAGGACTTGAGTTCAAATCTCGTCTCAGACACTTGACACTTACTAGCTGTGTGACCCTGGGCAAGTCACTTAACCCTGATTGCCTCACCAAACCAAAAAAAAAAAAAAAAAAAAAGATTAACAGAAAGGACTGAACTATCTTGGCTGTGATTAGCAACAGTTAGAACAGTATGTCTCTGTTGCTTCACATACTATTTAGACTTCATATCTATTTAGCCTATAATGCCTAGCACACGTAGGGTGCATCTTCACAGAAGCTTCAAATCTATTTCCAGAAATGCCTCTGTTACATATTTTTATTTACTTCTAATTTCAGTGCATATTTATTAAGAGGCATTATACCTTTAGTCTGATAGGGGAACTAATTTTAGAGATGTGATAATAATTTTTTGTCCATTGTTCCTCCCTAGTAAATGCTTAATAAATATTTGCTTACTTCTTGTTGATTCCCACCTCCATTTCTGGATTATTTTCACAGATTGCTGTAATGAAAAGCGTTTAGCCTGTTCAAAAAAAAAAAATAGGGAGTCCTCAGTATTATGGTGTTTTTAACCTTCACTCTGAAAACTTTTTTTTTCAAATAAATGTAACCATTAAAAGTACTTCACCCCTTTTAACTTTGGACTTTTAGCAATTTGGAATTATGCCCCCAAACTTACTAAATTGTGCATACCCTTTGACCCAATGATAGCACTACCGGGCTTATATTCTAAAGAGATCAAAGATTAAGGAAAAGAACTCATATATACAAATATGTTTATAGCAATTCTTTTTGTTATAGCCAAGAGCTCAAAACAAAAGTGTCCATCATTTTGAGAATGGCTGAAAAAAGTTGGTATATAAATATAATGGAATATTATTGTGCTGTAAGAAATCATTGAATGGGTTAGTTTCCAAGAAACCTGGGAACATTCATATGAATTGTTTAAGAGTGAAGTAACAGAACCAGGTGAAAAACATATACAACAACATCATAAAGAAAAGCAACTTTGAAAGATTTAGGAATTCTATCAGTGGAAAGACCAATCATGATTTCAAAGTACTCAGGATGAAGCATGCTATGTACTTCCTGACAGATGAGGGATTCAAGATGCAGAATAAGACATTTTTTCAGGCACAGCTAATGTGGGAATTTATTTGCTTGTCTATGTACATTCGTCACTAGGATTTTTTTTCTTCCAGTGGTTGAGTTGGGTGTGAAAAGGGAGGATAGGGATAGGATAGCAAAAAAAAAAAAAAGTCAAAAACAAACATTTATAAAGTTCTTACTATGTGTGCATGAAGCTCTGTACTAAGCACTGGGAGCATAAAGGAAAAATCAAAACTAGCCCCCTGTCCTCAAGGAACTCACATTCTAATAGAAGAGACAAAATGCAAACAACTAGTTACATATTCTCTGTGTGTGTGTGTGTGTGTGTGTGTCTCTCTCTCTCTCTCTGTCTCTCCCTCCCCCCTCTCTCCCCTTCTCCCTCTCCCTCTTCTTTTCTCTCCTTCTCTCCTCTCTTTCTCTCTCTTTCTCATCTCTTTCTATAAAACAGCTATGTACATTCTTCTCATATATTATTTATATTTTGCCATATATGCACCATACTGTGTATGTAGAAATGCCCATTTTATTTGGTATTTAAGTTCAGAATAAAAATAAAATTAAAAAAAATTTAAAATAAATCTCCCACACAAATTTTAGACTTAACTTCACAATTTCTGGCACTTCCTTCTTTTATCTAAGAACACAAATAATGTGATCTTTATGGAAGGAGTCTTTGTACCTGCATAACTGCATATTTCAACTTTTGTAACTTTTTGTTGCCAAAATGCATTATAATAGATATTTGTTTCTGCCTTTCCTCCCTTTTACTTAGCCATATTCTTTTAAAATTGAGGTTGGTTAGAAATATATGTGATTCAGTCAGTAAATAGCTTGGGTGTTTAGCACTGAGCCAGGCACAATTGGGCTGTACAAAAGTATTGTTATAAAATAGTCCCTGTCCTTGAGGAGTTTTTAGTATAATTGAGAAGACATGTACAAAAGAGAATGATAAATACCAAATGCTATGGGAGATCATGGAAATCAGAGAATCATATAGGCTAGAGTAGCCTGGGAAGACTTTGTTTTTTATTTTCATAATGATGGCAAAGGCTCTATTATAGCCAGAAGATTATGCAGTGTCCCCCCTCTCTCAATTAAAAATCTTATGAAGCCTTCCCAGTTCCTCCCAAGCTATGCCCTGGAGATATGATAATTATAGTACATTAGTATATTCCAACTTTTACTCCACCCTAGAATCAACCCTTGTGAGCCATATGCTGGAGGGGGTACACTGCTGCACTCCTCATCCTCTGCCTTCCTGATAAGGAAAAATGTGTTTCATACTCTATTCTCTGCATCCGAGATTGATCATTGCATTTAATCTGAAATTCAGTATTGTTTTTGTTTGCATGATTATAGTTATCATATTTCTTTTGGTTCCTTTTTGCTCTGCATCAGTTCGTAGAAGTTTTCTTGTGTTTTTCTGAGTTCTTCAGATTTGTCATTTATTACTGTGTGATTACATTCACATGCCACATTTTGTTCAGCTGTTCCCCAGTTAAGGGGGAGCTACTTTGGTTTTTTTTTGTTTGCTTGCTTCCACAAAACATATGGCTAGAAATATTTTAGTAATGAGGTACAGTGCACAGAACACAGGTTTGAAAACAGAGGAATTGGGTTCAAATCCTCACTCTGCCATTTACTACTTGAGCAAGTCAATCAGTTATATAGGCCTCTCTTTCATCAAAATGAAGGAGTTGGATTAGATGACCTGTAAAAATTTCTTCCAGCTCTAAATCTGTAATTTGTCCAGGGACTTTTTCAAATGCATACTTCTGCATTGTCTTGTGGATAAGGTATAATGTAAAAAGAATGCACTAAAACATATGTGCATATTTTGCTGCTGTGGACCCCATGAATTAGTAGGGGGAGCTACATTGTTTCCACAAAGCCTTTTGCATATGCATTAGATTTCTTTCTTATCTAATATTTAACTGTATAATCTAGTAGAGACTCCGAGTAGAAAGAAGATTAGGTTTTAACTTCTGAAATCTTACTGATCCTTAAATTCTGACATGACATATTGACAAGTCTAAAAGCACAACTTTGAATGTTGTAACTCTTCAGTTGACCTCAGAGATAGATTGACATGTCAAACCTCTTTCAAACTTTTCCTTAGTTAAGGAGATGGCATTGTCTGTATCTTTCATTTTGAATATCTGGCTATTCTTCCTCATTTCTTCCCCTTTATGTAGAATCTCAGTAACCAGCCCTTGGTTGATTGGAATGAGGGGGATTCATTTTCACATTTAAAAATAGCTGCACCAGCTGCTGGTTTCAAGCCCTTTAGTCACGTGGGAGAAGCCTTTCATGGCTGGAAGCTGTGAGCATGAAGTCCAGTTGCCAGTAAGCCCAGTGCATCATTATTGTGTCTCTGTATGGATTCATGGTCTCACAGAATTTTAGAGCTGAAAGGGACTTTAGAAATAATATAAACCAACCCCCTCAGGAAATTGTGGCCCAGAGAATTTTAGACAGTTGCCCAAGACCAAATAACTGCTTAAATTTTTGACCTATTATGTGATGGAGTTATGTGAATGTAAAAATACCAATAGTTGTAACTAGGTTAAGATTAAAGGAACTTTGATCCAACGTGTTGATATTTATTATGATAGTGGTGATGGTGACCGAGGTAGTGGTAGGGAAACTTTTTTTACTGCTGTCTTTGCATCTTTATGGGCAGCTAGGTGGCTTAGTGGATGCCAGACTTAGAGTCAGGAAGACTCATCTTCCTGAGTTCAAATCTGGCCTCAGACATTTAATAGCTGTGTGACCCTGTGCAAGTCACTTCACTCTGTTTACCTCAGTTTCCTCATCTGTCAGATGAGCTGGAGAAGGAAATGGCAAATCACTCCAGTATCTTTGCTAAGAAAATGCCAAATGGGGTCATGAAGAGTTGGACATGACTCAAAATGACTGAACAACAACAAACTTATACCTGTGTAGGCTTGTGCGGAACCCCCAGGATCCAATTAGAGAAGTATCCCTCTTCTGAGGTCATCTTTACCTCAGTGAAAAGGCCTGAGTCACTGGAGAATGGCCTTACCCTCTCTTCTGGTGTGGCTCCATGGCCAAACTGATCTCTACATCAATGATGTCAAGCTCAAATAAACATGTGCCCCTAAACCATACATAAGCCTCCCTGAGGAAGGTATATTGATTTAGCAAACCACATATTAGCATTATCTATGTTTTACTGTATTTTTATTTATTTTGTTAAATATTTTCCAATTACATTTTAATCTGGTTCAGGGTACACTGGAAAGAATGTTGTAGGTCATGTGTTTGACTTTTCTGCCGTGTGGGCAGACTGTGGGGTCAAACTTAAATAGAAACAGATTCCTGGGGACCACAGAGCAACTTTTTGTTGTTCTTGCTGTTGTTCAGCCATTTTTCAGTTGCATCTGACTCTTTGTGATCCTCTTTGGGGTTTTCTTGGCAAAGATCCTGGGGTGGTTTGTCATTTCCTTCTCCAGCTCATTTTACAGATGAGGAAGTTGAGGCAAAGAGGATGAAGGGATTTGCTCAGGATCATATAACCAGTAAGTATCTGAGGCCAGCAACATTACCTTTGGATTATTAAGGGTTGCCTAATTTAAAAAAAAAAAATTCTGGTGTTTTGTTTTACAAAGACTTCCTTAGCCCATTCCTATGTCCAGTTGTACTCTTCCAAATATAGAATAATTTACAGTGTTCATGTACTTGCGAGCCAGAAACCTTGAAGTGATCCTTGACTCCTCTGTATCTCTCACCCTCCCCACAATCCACCATTTAATCAGTTGCTGAATCTCATCAGTTCTAACTCCACATCCCTTCTCATATCTGTTTCCTTTTCAAACTCAGGCAAGCAGCCATAAACTTAGTCTTTCATCAACGTTTGCCAGGGCTGGTATAATAAATACTTAACTATTCTATTATCTTTCTGTCATAAGCCTCCAGTCTTACAACTACTGAAGTAATTTTTCTAAGGAACAGGTCAGACCACATCATTCCCCTGCTTTAAAACTCATCAGTGGCTCCCTATTGCCTTGGGGATAAATATAAACTTCTTAGCTTTGCGCCTGAAAGCCTTTCACATTCTAACTCCAACTTGCCTTTTCCTGGATCATTTATTTCATGTTCATTGCCTTTACATGGTCTTATGTTCCAGACAGATTGGACAACTAGTTGTTTCCCGAACTTTATGTGCTATGGACTTTCCTTCATTCTTGGAATGTATCTCCACCTTCCCTTCCCTTTTAAGGCTCAACTTGGGTGCCTTCCCTGATTTCTCAGTTCTTATTCTTGAGACGATAAGCTTTCCAAAAGCCGGGATTTTGTGAGGTTTGCATTCTTGCTTATTCCTAGCTCATGTGGGTGCTTAATAAATATGCAGTAACGGTTTTCAAATTTTTGAGGCACAAGACCTGGAAAATGCAGTTCTTTTCACAATTAATTTTCCTTAATTGTTTGTCTTACATATTCCTGGTGGAAAGGAGTGGCAGTGAATAGTAAGTTTAGGAATGTATGGTATTAATGTTTTCAGAAATCTTAATTCTGACATTAGGTGACCTGATGAGCCCTGGAGGCAATGGTTTGCCAGATAAAACTTGTAGGTTAGAAGATCTGTTGGGCAAAGGAGTGGCCAGAAGATTGTTTGATTATTAGGATGATGAATGCACTTATATGCTTGGTGTTTTTTTCTAATGTGCATAAAACAGCATTCACATACAAAAGATATGAGCCTACTTCCTAATGATCTTGTATGTTTCTTTGTATTTTGGTACTCATATGAGGATTAATAGGTTGGCATGGGATGGGAGGATGATGAGAAAGAGACTATTCTCCTTAAACCATGTTTTGGGGAAATTCCACACTGTGTGAGAGATTCAGCATGTCTTCCACTCCCCTTGACTCCCAACCTCATCACATGAAAGTCTGGTTGTTTTAGAACAGAGGTTCTTAGCTTTTTTTTCATAATAGACCCTTTTGGATGTTGAAGCTTATGGAACCCTTCTCAGGATGTTTTTAAATGCATAAAACAAAATAAATAGGATTAACAAGGAAGTAAAAGGTTAATGAAAATAAAAATATAATTTTTTCACATCCACGTTCGTGGACTCCCTAGAATTTATTCGTAGATTCCTCAGGGGCCCATGGATCACAGGTTAAGAACCCCTGGTTTAGAATGACAGCAAGAGACTATTGAAACTCCATCCAAAGGTATATTAAGAAAGATGGAAAGAATTATATGAAATAATGGAAGGCTAAATAAGAATGAGAAGAATAGAAAATATATGAAGTACTTCCATAGAAGAGGAAAATGAATGACAATTGAATCTTAATTGGGGGACATAGGTGAAATGATTTTTTAAAATGATTATGATATCTTGTAAATTGAAATGTATTTGAATGTAAACATCTGAAGCTTAGTCAACTGTATTGATATCTGATTTTTAATCTTTGAATAAAATCTTTTTTTAAAGTCCTCTAAGGTACCACTTATGTAACACTCTATTGGTCTCCTCCTAGTGGCTAGAGGAGACATTATCACTGTATAATAATGTTTAGAGCAAGAAGGGACCTTATCTAGTCCAATTCCTTCATTTTACAGATGAGCAATTATAAGAATAATAACAATGATCATAGCTGATAGTTATACAGTGCAGTGGTTTTTTGGGTTTTTTTTGTTTTTTTTTTTTTGTATGTGAGATAAAGGACCAAATCTTTAGAATCTGAGAATGACCGCACCAATCCAGACCATTGGTTTATTTAGCCCAGTGTTCAGTAATGGACAGTGGTGCTGAAGGAGGGATTGCTGGGAGTGTCTGGTTTGGCACTTTTGAAGTTAGGGATGTATCTCTGAACATCCTTAATCTACCCTTTAGAAACCATGGATATTTCATTTATTAGTTTACTGAAACCTTTTGCAAAGATTTTCGTTTTTTTTTTATTTTCCAATTAGTGAAAGCTGATTACGTATATTTTCTATCTGCTAGAAAGAAAACAGTCTGTCTCTGTCTCTTTGTTTCTGTCTCTGTGTCTTTATCTGTCTCTGTCTCTCTCTCCCTCTCTCTCTGTGGGCAGCTAGATAGAGTGCTAGACCTGTAATCATCTTGAAGACTCATCTTCCTGAGTTCACATCTGGCCTCACAGACTTACTAGTTGTGTGATCCTGGACAAGTCATTTCACCCTGTTTGCCTCAGTTTCCTCAGCCTGTAAAATGAGCTGGGGAAGGAAACGGCAAGCCTCTCCAGCATTTTTGCCAAGAAAATCCTAAAAGGGGTCATGAAAAGTCAGATCCAACAAATGATGACAAGAACAAGATAGATAGGTGGATATAGGTATGTAGTCTAAAAGTATTTCTTTCAAGTTGAATACTCCGTAGAAATCAATATTCTATGATTTGGTGAGCAAGTTCATAGTAATTTTATTCTGGTGAGTCTATAAACAAGAAATCCTAAGACCTGGAAATTGTGAGTGTTAGGGCACAGAGAGCTGACCTCAAAGCCAGAAAGAAGTAGGTTCAAGCGTAGCCTTGAACATTCTGATTATGTAACCCTTAGTAAATTGTTTAGCTTCTCAGCACTCTGGGCAACTCTCCAAGACTATAATTTTGAGAGAGAGAGAGAGAGAGAGAGAGAGAACGAACAAATAGATCTGCATTTGTACAGAAAGGATCCTCACCTCTATTGTTCTCTGTAACAATAAATCTTAGATCCAGTTTATCCCTATCCTCTATGAAAATGTGTTGTCCTTTTACATGCCAAGATGATTAGTAATGACTGCTGGTAAGCATAGACTTTGAATTATATTTCAAGTAGTGAAGATAAGCTTGTCCTGAACCATCCATATTCTCTTTCCCAGTCTTCCTAATGATTAGTATTATGTATTTGTGAGATAGCAGTTTGTGAATATGGGGGTAAGGGCTCTTTTATAGCTATAGAGCAGTGTGGTTCTCTGTGGAGAGCTATAACTGGACAGTAGTGCTGGCCTGGAGTCAGGAAGACTTACTCATCTTCCTGAGTTCAAATCTGTCCTCAGACACTTAATAGCTGTGTGACCCTGGGCAAGTCCCTCAATCCTGTTTTCCTCCGTTTCCTCATCTGTAAAATGAGCTGGAAAGAAATGGCAAACCACTCTAGTATCTTTGCCAAGAAAACCCTAAATGGTATCATGAAGAGTCGAAAATGACTTAAATAACTGAACAACAAGGAGTTAAACCCACAACTTTAGTCTTGCTAGAACTTTGTGTTCTGAAATAAAGATTTCTCTTAAGTGCTATTTTCCCTCCCCCTTTTAAAAAGAAAAGGTACAACATCTCTTCTTATTAGCCTTTTGAACATTGTATTCCTCACTATGAAATGCTTCATTGTGTGAAAATAGTAAGGATAGTATTATTGGGGTTTTAGTTCTTTGGTGGACCAGTGATACCCACAGAAGGTCTTTGTAAATGTTACTGATGGGTGAATAAAAGAAGATCATTGATGGAAAAGGTTTTAAGAGTCATATATAGTATTATATAAATACAATTTAGGAATGAGACAATCTATAAAATGCCTAGACAGTGTGAGGTAGTACTTCTAACTACAAGTAGAGCATACTTAATAAATAAGGGAAAATATAATTCAAGATACAGAAATACATATACTTTATTTTTGCTATATTTTAAGGAAATATCACCATTGAGTAGGTGAATCTTTAAACCATAGTTGAGTTTTTTTCCATTTGCCTAATATTTGCATTCTAGTCACTTTTAGATTTCCTAAGAACTCTGTACAATGCCATATTTTGTTTATTGCCTATAAAATAGATGAGAAGTTGTTTATTACGTTAACTAAGCAAATTAGCCATGGGCCTAGGTTTTGAGAGAAATCTGGCATGGTCTAAAAGAAGTCCTGTGGTGGGCAAATAAAATGTGAAAACATGAATCAGCCTTAGCATTGTTTCTTTGAGTTTATTAATATTAGATGTAGGGCATTGCTAAGTGACAGCTAAATAGAATGTTTTGAAAAGAGTAGTAAATTATTTCATTCTGAAGTCATATTAATTGTTTTGCATTTTCTCATTTTGTTTGTTTTTTAGTATTTAAGACATGACTTCTAGCATAGCCAGACCAAAGTACCTAAGAGGAAGTACCTTTTGGAGATGGTGTCTAATTACTTCTGATATGTTTTGTAGTCTGCAGAAATTTAGGGGTAATAGTTTTTGGTTATTCTTTCAGATAGCCTTTTGAAATCAAACTGTTGAATGATTCTGTGGCAGTTTCTTATTGCCACACAAGTACAATTTGCTTATGACATGTGGTGAAAAGTCAGATGCAAAACAGTATAAACAGCCCACACTACCTTGTGTGCTGTCTTCTTTAGACCTACCAAAGGCAGTGTGTCACTATATTAATTATCCAAAGAGGGAGTGTGATATCTGAGTTGTGCAGCACTAAGTAGGCTCTATATTTACCACTCTATGGCCATCTAGTTTACTAAACATAGTGATAAAAAGAAACTGGTTAAATGTACCTCCATAGAGCTGTGACCGATTTTCTTTAAAAATTTCTCCTATTCTCAGATGTCTGGGAAATACTCTGAAGTGGAGTAGCAACAAAGGAGGAAGTGCATATGGGTTTATATCTCTGGACCTTGGAGTTTGAACAGGAAGGCAAGAGCAGTGCAGGAAGAGAGGTTGATTTCCCAAACCTAGCTCAACATTCCTCTGGGTTTCACTATAGCTGACAGTAGGGGACCCCTCTCCATATGATTCCTTTTGTTTGACCTATTCTCCTTGGAAGTACTGGACCCACACATTAGAGGCAGAGACTCAAACTATAGCAGATGGTGGCTTTCGAGGGTAAAGGAAGAGAAAATAGGGGAACACTAGGAATTTGTATGACTATTCTCAAGTCCCACCACTTTCCAGTGTCTGTCTAGTCTCTCTCCATCACTGGAATTTCTAGGAGGACCTCTCATTTTCTGACCAAGATGAGATATGCTGCAGATATCTTCTATATTCTTAAGACTCCTTCCTATGCAACATATGGCATATGTTTTATGTTAAGTCCTTAACCTGGGATATGGGAACTGTTTTAAAAATATTCTGATAATTGTATTTCAATATATATGGTATCCTTTGTAACCCTATGTATTTTACTTTATGCATTTAAAAACATTATTCTGAATAGTGGTCCTCCTAGGCTTTTATCATATTGCCAAAGTGGTCCATGATGCAAATAAAGTTAAGAATCCCCAATCTGTCACATTATTAGATGTGGGTTCTACTTAAGTTATATTTGATAAAAGTAAGTTATGCAGAATTAGCTTAGAAACTACTCATAATTTAATGTTTTATAGATCTCTGCTATCTGCCCGCTTCCCCAACCAATTGGAAAAATTACTTGCCCTCAATTAATTCTCTTTATTAATAAACTATCTTTAGTGTATAAAAAGCTCTAAGGAACCCTTGCTAAGGGTTAATTAGTGCTCAGGAAATTAAATGGTAAATTCAATTGGGTTTCACTTGTTGAAGAAGGCAGCTAGGTGCCTCAGTGGATAGATCTTTGGACATGGAGTCAGGAAGATCTGAGTTCAAATTCAGCCTCAGACACTTAATAGCTGTATTACCCTGGGCAAGTCACTTAATCTCCATTTGCCTTAGTCCACTGGAGAAGGAAGTGGCAAACTACTCCGGTATCTTTTCCAAGAAAAGCCCATGAACAGTATGGTCCATGAAGTCATGAAGAGTCAGACACAACTCGGCAACAACAACAACATGCTTGTTGATTTGATAATTAGGAATCTTTCTGCCCTACAGAGTTCACAAACACAAGTCCCTCCCCCACCTTAGTTGTTTGACCATCTTTTTGGGTATTAGCCACGCTGGACTTTGACAACATTCAGAAAAATGTAAATGATTAAAATTTAATCATCGGCTAGTAATGTATGGCTATGCAGAATCAGAGAGATCTTAAGTTTCCTTTGCTACAGGTGACTTAATATATGGAATAATCTTCTAGGAAAATGTCATGTGCTAGCTGCCAAGAAAGCAGATTCTCTGTTAAGCAATTAATGCTTGTTTTATTTTGAACACCAGAGGGTAGAACATTTACTTAACTCCCTGAAGAGTGAAGGTAGGTGGATTGTTGGCATTTTTAAAAACTTGACTATGCTTGCATGATATATTGCCTAAAACTGAAGGGTCAAAATAGAATGCAAGGAAATAGATGGTTATCCTGTCCGAACTACTGTCACTTATCCACTTGGAGTGTGGCTTCAGACTAGCACTGCCTACATCTTATCTTTGTCAGTGGTTGAAGCTTTCGGATTGATTCCAGAAGAATCCTTGGTTCTGAAAATTCTGGAGAGTCAGAATTACTCATATTTTTACTCTTCTCCCTCCTTCTCATCCCAACCATTCTGTCACTTAACCTCTCTGAGATTAATTTTCACCATCTGCCAAAATAGGGAAAATACTTGCCCTATATGGTTAAAATATTTTGAGTTTTGTTTGTTTTGTTTTGTTTTTTGGTGAGGAAAATGCTTTAGAAACCTTAAAATACAATAGAAATGTGTGTTCATAATTATTGGTTATGGAATAGCCTGGTACCTCTCTGCTATGTCTAGCAAATATAAATATAAATTCTGAGAGCGGGGACTGTTTTGTGTGTGTCTTTGTACAGTACTTAGTACAGTACCTGGTACATTGTAGATGTTTAATAAATGTTGAATTAAATTTAGGAAATGGTGTTTCAGAGGCAGAGAGATCCCATCAGCAGAGTTAGAAACCTCCAGATTTTTAAAAAAAGTTCTATTAATGTGTTTTGTTTTTCTATTACATGCACTTGCAGATAACTTCTACTTGCTGAGAACTATCTTATAACAAAATAAAAGTTAAGTAAAATTAATAATACAGTGACCTTGTCTTAAAGTGTATGCAACATTTCACATTTGTAGTGCATACATGCGTGATCACACACACACACTCACACACTCCTCTAATTTTTCAATGAACAGAAATCTATTTTCTCTCCCTCCTACTTTGACCCTCTTAGGGGGAAAAAAAAGAAAAAGAAATTTCTTATGTACACAGTCAAGCAAAACTAATTCCCTCAATGGCTGTATACAAAGATATAGACTGCATAGATTAGATGATATTAATATTAAATAGATATTGATACATTATAAAGGATATGAAGTATTTTAATTTAAAGTATTTTTATTATTTCTTAAATTCCTTAAATTCTTTCTTCTTCTTTTGTTCATATATGTGACTTCAAAGTTTCCTAAATTGTTTTATCATGAAGATGGCAGTTTTTACAGACTTTGATAAGAATAAGTTACTAAATCTGATAGATTGTTGTCTGCTTATATGATATGACTCATGTTGACTTTCTTCAGCAGCAACAGGCTTGTTCCACAGTTTACAGTGGTAAAGCATTTACCATGGTCACATAATTTGTGAGCTCAAGGCTTCCAGCCTGCTGAGGTTCAGAGGGATTAACAAGCTTTCTTTGATGTAGAAAACTATTGATTTCCACATGGCTCTGATAATAACAATAATAATAATAATAACTCTGGAGATTTAAGCTATGATTGTATATGCATTGATAATAAATGCCTCGCTGTTGGCAAATGATTTGCTTTGTCTTAGGGTATTTTCTTGTTATTTTTCTGTGATGGTTTTATATGTCAAAACTTGCTTTTCTTCAAATGTCCTCTGCTCAGTCTCCCCATCTCAAACTGTTTTATCAGTACTAAATGCTTTCTTATTACTGGTAAAAGAAAATATAAACTAATTGCCCATTAAGTGCTTGGGACTTATTCATAGAATTACTTGAAGTTTTAGAAGAGCCATGTGTTTATGTAGTCTTGTCTAAGCCATAGTAGTGATGGTAGGGGTAAGATTTTGAGGAGCAAGGGTCCTGAGAGGGTCTAAGCCCCTTATTTAACAGATAAGGAAACTGAGGACCAGAAAAGATAGGACTTGGAAATAGACGTAGTAAGTGACATACGCAGGATCTGAATTCAGGTCCTCTGATTCCAAAACCAGTGCTCTTTCCACTGTACCATCAGTATTCCTGGCTTTCTATATGGTTATTTTGGTATTTTAATTACTGAATAGAATGGTTAGAATGGCATGAGCCACACCAAGTCCAGGTTGCTTCATTCTTAATGAAATTTCTATGATCTTGAGCAAATTATAGAAGGAAGTCCCCTTAAACAGAAGATGCTTATGCCAGAACTAGGAAATGCCAGAAGTGGACAGTAAATTGGAGATCATAATTTAACTCTCTTATTTTACAGATGAAAAAAAAAACTCGAGTTCAGAATAAGTTAAGTAGTGTGTTCGTGGTCATATATCTGGTAAGCAGTAGAGCCAAGACTAGAACTCAGATGTCCTGACTTCCAGTCTTCCAATTTTTTAGGCAATGCTATGTTGTCTCTCTGTATACTATGCTTCCAGCTGTGTAAATAAGAGAATCACTCATAATTCTTCATGAAGTGTGTGTACATAGGAACTCTAGAACTGCATGACTGATATGGCTAATATGGTCAATTAATTATATTAGGAGTCAGGAATGCTCATGCATTGAATTTTTAAAAAGAAATTATTTGGTTCAGGAATTAGTCTCCTTGTCTCTGATCCATCTTACCAATGACAAATTGATATTCCTAAAGCACAGATCTGACCATATAACACACATTTCCCTCTCCTTCTCAAAAAACTTTATTGCCCCTAATGCAAAACCCTCAGATCGTCATATAAGGCTTTCCACAATCTGCCTCACACCTTCCTTTTTCCAGCCTTATTTCATGTTACTGCCTTCACTCACCTCCATGTGTTTTAATTGAACTGGCCTGCTAGTTTTTCTTCGTACATGTAATACTACCTGCCTCCAAGCCTTTTCCAATTCCTCCCATCCTCAGATCATACTGACTCCTCACCTGTACCTGGTAGAATCTCCGGCTTCCTTGGGATAATCAGGTGCCTTCTCCTGTTTGAGGGCTTTCCTTTTATTCCTAATTCTTAGTGCCCTCTCCCTCTTGAAATTACTAATTGTTGTGTTGTATGTACTTTGTATTTTATTTACTTATCTGTATACATGTAGGATCTCTAGTCTCTACCCTCCAATTATAAACTTTGTGGGGCAGGGACTGTGATGTTTTTCTTTGTACAACACCTAACACAGTGCCCAGCACATTGCTGTTGTTGTTTGTCCTTTCTTTTCAAAGAGGATCAATGACATGAGGTGACGTCTTCTTGACTTGCGTGTGAAATGGATTTAAGTGAGGCAAAGTCATCAGCCTCACTCTCTCTTCCAGAGTCATTGAAGTCCAGTGGCAGGACAGAAGTCAAGATTATTGACCTGAGATGCAGCAGATGACATCAGTGTCTTCAATGTCTGACCAAGCTCTAAATGCTTCCCAGCACCTGCTTCACTTTCATAGCCACTGGAACAAATTGTTCTCAACTGCCTATTCCTCTGGGGGAAGTCTTCACATGCTTGGAGTAGACATCCCCCTAACTAACTCACTGACAGGTTTGTGGCCTGTCCATTACCCTCAACATAGTTTAGCCCATCTGCCAAGACAGTTTACCAGGCACTTAAAATGAGCCTTGAACGAATCAGAACTCAGATTCTCTGACTCCAAGTCTAGTCCTCTTTCTACCCTGCCAAGCTTCCTCCCTAGTAATGCTCCTTAAGGAGTCCTTTTGGTGAAAGGGATATTAAAATCTTCCATTAACCATCCATAATCACAGTCATCTGGCACTGCAGTTAGTTAAAACTGAAGAAAAGAAGGCAAGTTATTCAGGATAAAATCCCTACCCATTCAAATGGAACTGCTAAAATAAGTACACAGCACTTGCCTTTAAACTAATTTTGAAGTAAACACACATTTAATCTGCTGGACTAAAAGGCATAATCTTGATGCTAGCTCATTGTAGGCATTCACTGAATGCTGAATTGCATTCAAGAAATGATGCTTCAGAAGCAGAGAGATCCCCATCAGCTGATTGGGAAACCTCCAGGGTAGACTTTTTAAAAAGTTCTATTAACATGTTTTGTTTTTACATTACATTCATTTACAGATATTCCCACTTTGTGAGAGGTATTTTGTAACAAAGTAAAACAGTTAAGTCCAATTAACAATAGTGACCTCATCTGGAAGTCCATGCAACATTTTACATCTGTAGCACCCTCCCCACCATCTCTATTTTTTCAATGAACAGAAATCTATTTCTCACTCTCCCACTCCCACCTCATTAGGAAAAAGAAAAGAAAATTTCTTATAACATATACATAGTCAAGCAAAACTAATTCCCTCAATGATTGCATACAATATGTGTATGTATTTGTGTGTGTGTGTCTCATTTGTATCTTAAATCTCTCATGTCTCTATAATGGATAACGTTTCATCATCAGTCCTCAGGAATCATGGATAGTTATTGTATAAATCATAGTTTTTTCTAGATTTCAAAGTTGTTCCTTTTTACAGTGTTGTCTGTTTCTGTATAAAGTATTCTCCTGGTTCTACTCATTTTATTCTTAATCAGTTTTCGAAAGTCCTCAAAATTGCTCATTTTTATAATATTGATGGTAGAGTAAAATTGTTCTACCGATGTTGCTTTCTTCACTTCGAATCTGTTCATATAAGTCTTTCTGATCACAATCTTATGTTACAACTTATTTAGCCATTCCTCAAATAATGGGCATCTTCTTAGTTTCCAGTTTTTTTTCCACCGCAAAAGGAACTGCCATAAATATTTTTGTGCATAAAGAACCTTTTCCTCTTTCTTTGTTCTTAGTAGATTTTTGCAAATAGTCCACCACAACTCATGGGAAAAACTCACGAGTTATTTCAAACTCATTTTGCCTGTTTTATAGAGAAGGAACATAGGTCAGTGCTGAAACAAATTTAAATGGATATGACCTCCTATAAACATATAGAGTCAATGTTCCATATTTTCTGCTCCCTCCCCAGCTGAAAGGCATGATGTTTAGATCTAGGATCTCCAAACTCTTTTGATTGTGAACCCCTAATAATAAAATATTTTTGAGCATGTACCCCCACTATATATATATTTACCTATATAACACAGACCTAGAACATTTACAAACAAAAATGTGCATCTCTCCTAATGACTATGTAGCTTTTGAAGCAAAAAAAAAAATTATAAAAGGAATAGGCTTTTGGTTCTTCTGCCTACCTCCCTATGTAATCACTTAATTAAGTGATTTATCAAAGAATCAGATCTAGAATTGGAAAGGAATCCCAGGACCACCTAATCCAACCCATTCATTTTATAAATGCTAAAATTTGGGCCTAGGTAAGGTTAGGTAACTTGCCCAGGATTACATAGGTAGAAAGCAAAGATGGGATGTGAACTCAGGCATTCTGAATCCAGAAACAGTAATCTTTCTTCCACTCTTCAAGGGACAAACACAAAAATTATGATAATTAAATAGGAAAGTGTTCCCTTCACCTCAAAAAATAATTTGCAATACTTTGCCAAGAACCAAAGTTCTGGATTAACAGGGTTCAGTCTTGGGGATTACTCTCAGGAAATCTCTAGCTCATGACTCTGCCCAGGGGTGTCCCCTGAGAACATCAGAATTTGCCTTATGTTTTGAGATCTCTGCCAAGAAGAGAGAGAGATAGAGAGTCCTCAGCTCTTAAAGAAGCCCTCATACTAACAAGACTAGCATTAAGTTTTATCTATCTAGACAAAAATGCAAAGAACTTGCTTGCACCCAAGCCTATGAAGAATTGAGAGAATTAATTCTCTTCAGTGAAGAATGAGATTTCTCTTTATTCCTCCCACATTGTGACTCTGCCTCCTTGCTGCTGCTTGGGAGAACAAAAAAAAGGGGAAGGGCAGGAAAGATTACTCTTTGATTCTTTCCTCAAACTCAACAAGGGGAAAACGTGTTATTTTTGTAAAAGATGCAGAATTTACTTTAAACTGGCTCTTAAACTTAAGGGGATAGCTAGGTGGCATAGAGAATGGGGTGCTAGGCCTGGAGCCAAGAAGACTTGAGTTCAAATCCAACTTGACACTTACTAACTATAGGATTGGTCAAGTCACCTAACCTCTATCTACCTCAATTTCCTCAATTGTAAAATGAGGATAAAAATAGTACCAACCTTACAGGATTGTTCTGAGGATGAAATGAGATAATATTTGTAAATCACTTAGTACAGTGCCTACCACACAGATGTTGCTTAATAAATACTTGTTCTGTGACTCTTCCTTTCCCTTTCTCTCTCCTGCTTTGTCCAGGAATGTTCCACTTTGTCTTCTTCACCTTGTGCGGGTTCCTACATGTATTTAGTTCCATGGAGGGCAATATAGTTCCCCCTCTCATGTGTTTGTGTGTGTGTGTGTGTGTGTGTGTGTGTGTGTGTGTGTGTGTGTTTACCTAGAGGAACCTTAGGGATGTGTAAGATTCCTTCCAGAGCTCTGTTTGTATCCCTTTCTCCTCTATATTCAGTCTTTTTGTTTAGTATCTGGCTAGACTAGTCTCTGCAGAGCCCTCCTCTTCAAAGCTCAGTCTAAAGGTGTAACTCAGTTACAGGAGCTATCCAGGAATCAGATCTTCAGTTTTCTGAAATATTTTGTTAACATATTTGGTCACAAGTACCAGAACAAGACAAGTACACAGCATGTCAAAGAGAACAAAGGCCTCATGAGTGAAGAAGACAGACCATTCACCTACTATAGTACTACCTTGTCAAGGAGACATCATGGGTACAGAATGAAGACCTCAGTAGCGGAGCAAGATGAGTTGGAGGTGTGCCCATGCATACCTGCTACAAATGGAGTAGTTGAACCTGAACAGAGAGGTGGCCCCCAGAATTAAAAAAAAAAGATAATCCTTTTTCTTGTACTGCTATACCTGTTGTCTTAATGCTGTAAAGGATTCCTTCTGGAGAGCACAGCTGGAAAAATGGAGTGGTTTCTGACTGACTGAACTAGTGTATGTGGAGGCCTAATGAGAGGGGCATTCTGGTCTCCTTCAGTGTGAAGAATCCTTGAAGGCTAGCATTCCCAAAACTGCTCATGGCTTAAAAAAAAAACTGAATAAAAGAAACCGATGTTATTTTAGCAAAAGATCATCAATACTAGTATTTTTCTGCATTCACATTTGTTGTTGTTCATTAATATCAGACCCTTGTGACCCTGTGGACCATACTTGTCCATGGGGTTTTCTTGGGAAAGGAACTGCAGTTGGTTTGCCATTTACTTCTCCAATGGATTAAGGCAAACAGGGTTAAGTGACTTACCAAGGGTCACACAGCTAGTAAGTGTCTGAGGATGAATTTGAACTCAGGTCTTGACTCCAGGCCTGGGGCTTTATCCACTGAGCCATCCAGCTGCCTCATTCATTCCCATAGCGTATAGCAATAATTGATCTGAGCTGATCATATTTTCAGTTTTATTAAAATAACATTTTACTTCCTTAAATTTCCATTTTACTTTTATTCATTCAAATCATTGGTCTGCACTTCCTTCTGTGCCCCCCCCCCACTTCAGTTCCTAGGCCCTTGAGCTGTGAGCAATTTGCATCTCTGAATTAGACCAAATATTCCAAATTTTAATCAAAAACACCTGTGGCAGCATTCACCTCTCTATCACCCTTTACCACACATGTATCTTTCATTTCCCTTCATATCATTCTCTTTCCTTTGCTTTCTTCCTCTCTCTCTTCTGCTTGTGGGTTAGGCCAGGCCTCATGATTGAGGGTAGGCAACTCTCCAGGTGCAGCATGCTAAGAAACATGGGGGACACATATTCGGGTCACTTTATTAATGCTGTCAAATCCCATAGCATGTAGTCATGTTGTGACCAGTGAAATGTACTCCTATGAAGATTCCCGGTCTCTGAGACAGTGAAGAAATGTCCAAATCTTGCCTGGAGCACCCAGACGCTGTGTTCTGGATCACCCTAATCTCACCTCTTTCCAATGCTTCTCTGCAGCTCCTTTGCTAGATTATAAATCCTTGATTCTATCTCACCTTTGTACTCTCAGCACAGTATTTCAGTTTAATTGGTGCTTAGCAAAAAAAAAAAAAAATTCAATTCAGTTGAAGCCTCAAGACAGCAGTGAGATTGCCCTGTAAAGACCAATCTGGGGGAAATAGGCACCAAGTCCAAAGGAACAGTGTTGTCACATTATCAGGAAATCTCTTATAGAGAGACAATGGGAGACCTGAGTGAATGCCCTTCCTTATTTCCATAGGATATGACGCTGGTTCTAGAGAAAAAGGTGGGCTTTCCCTGACTCTTCTCTCTCCTTGTTACTATTTCTTTTGCCAGTTTGTTACTATGACTTGTTACAGTATTTCTTCTACTGAGACCTTGTGAAGAGACAAGGCAGTCTTTACTTCAGAATAACACAGTTGATACAAACATTAAACGGCTGCTTTGTGTAATCTTAAAACAAAACAGGGGGGAAAAACCCCAAACTTCAAAATCTTGGCTCCAGAACAAACTTGTTTTATGAAATGTTTGTCTTGTGTCAGGATCCAGGAACACAAAGCTGGCAGAGGGTTTTCTGAAGAATAGGGCAGGCGTTTACACGTTGAAAGAGGGGTGACAGATGGCAGACTTTGAGCAATCATATTTCAAGTTCAGAATTCACCCTAAAGAGCTATAGTTATTTGTACTCTATAGAAACTGTTATCTTCAAGCCTAAAGATATCTATTTTGAAATTTCATTTTCCTTGATGAATCTGGTTATAATAATAATTAGGATTCTGATGAACATTTAAATTTATGTTTGAAAGAATTTAACTTAAAAAAAGAAAACAACCCTGCTCAGTAGCTATAAGATATGAAAGCAGGGATAGGGAAGGGACCTGTATTCTCATTGGTACCAATGCAGGTTGGCTCCTTCATTGCAATCTTAGAGTTTCTATAAATTGGCCCAGGGTTACAGTATATGTCACAGGTGAGGCTTAAGCTTAGGTCTTAGTTCCAAAGGTCAACTCTCTATCTAGTTTCCAACACTGGTTCCCCAGAAGGGGTGAAGATACAGAAGTTCGAGATGAAAAAAGAAGCCGCTAACTTTGTCTTTTGTATGGTAGAAGGAATGGGTGATGTTGTACACAGGTGTCCCAAAATCCTTTTGAGAAGTTTTGACCTGCTTTGAGGTTCTTTAAAAATATATTAATACCTGTCAAGTCAACATATATTTATTAAGCACCTATTGTGTAACAGGCTCTGTGCTAAATGTTGGGCATACAAAGAAACACCAAAAAACAAAGAGTCTCTACTCTCAAGGAGCTCTCAGTCTAGTGGGAAACACAGCATGCAAACAACAAAATACAAAGATATACAAATATAAATAAGACAAAACAGAAATGATTGATAGAGGGAAGGCACTACAATATAGGGTGATTGGAAAAGGCTTCTCATGGAAAGTGAAATTTTAGCTAGAACTTGAAGGAAGCCAGGAGATACTAAATAATAAGGAGGAAGAAAAATCCAGGCATCCAGGACAGCTAGTGAAAATGCCTGGAGCTGGGAGATATGAGTGTCTCGTGTAGAGACTGTAAGAAGGCCAGTGTCATTGGATCACAGGCAGCTGTCAAAACACCAGAAATACACTGTGGTATTGTACAAAGGGTGACATAGTTGTTAGACTGCTGGTACTTGAAATCAGAAAGATCTGGGCTCTATCTCTGACACTTAGTAGCTGTGTGACTTTGAGCAAGTCACTTAACCTCTCTGATCTTATTTCCTCATTTGAAAATTAGTTATAGTAATAACACCCATATCACAGGGTTGCTGTGAGTTTTAAACGAGATAATGTAGGTAAAATCCTTTGCAAGCCATAAAGTGCTATATGAATGTCAATTATTGGTTGAATTCTGTTTTGTTTGGCTAGGCTGAATATTAGATCATATGCCATAGGAATTAGAGCCAAAAGAGAACTTGGAGCTCATCTGGTCCAATCCCCTTATTTTACAAATGGAAAAAAATCACCTGCCTAAGTAGCAGAGTGGGGATTCTAACCCAGGTCTTCCGTCCCCATAGGGGAGGAAAAGCAGAAGCCCTTGCTTTTAATTTCTATTAAAAAAAAAATCTTTTGCATTTGCACGCTTAACTGTCGCTGTGGAAATATCTTTCTATGTGAGTATCAAATGACTATTGTACCATTGTCTTTCATTCTGAAATTGAACAGATGGAAGCGTCCTGCTTCACTGGCTCCTTCTGACTCAGTAAAATGATTACCATCTTGCAAAGAATAGAGCGTAACCTCCTTTTCTTTTCCCACCTCTGCTCCAAGAATGCTACCTTGCTCCATTTCCTGCCTTTAATTAGGTACAATTTATCATACAAAGGTGTGCTGCGCAAGGTAGAGGGAACACCAGGTCTCTACCATGGGTTTGATGGGAGCTGTATGCTAAATTTATGATTGAATTTGGCTCCCAGATCCATTTACGTAGACTACCTGCTGGGAGTCCTGTTGAACAAGTCTAACGACCTTTCTTCTCCCAGGCTCTGAGACCTAAAAGAGAAGGCTTTGTTTTTTCTTTCTTGTTTGGTCCTGTTCTTTATTTCCTGGCCTCTTTGCCCCTGAACCTGACAGTTGAAAGATCCTAAATCTGTAGCCAGGTCTCAATTTGTTAGAGGCAGTCTTTGAGAAAGAAGATGGGAAACTCCGAATCTGATTTGAGGAATGCAGGTCAATACCTGTTAAGCTTATTAAAGTAGTACCTCACAAACTACTCTGTATTCAGACCTTGTTATAATGGAAACCTATCGCCATTGCATACAAAGCATGGAGTATAAGACTGTAGTTTGTTGTTTGTTATCCTTTCACATAAGACAAATAATCTTTGTACATTTTATTCCCAAACAAAAACAAATGGACAGGAGAGGGATTTTTATGCAGACATTTTTTGATTTCTTTAAATTGAATATTTCTGGTAGGGTGAATATGGTCATTAGACCTGCTTAATAGAATTTTGAAGGGCTTTTCTAAACATTTTGTCAATGGAGTTTTGTTGTGTGTGTTGGGGGGGTGAGATACAACAAACTCAAGGTGATATGAGGTCAAAGAGATGATTATATAGAGGGGTGGGTAGCGAATCAGAAGCGCCAGCCCATCTGGGGTAAAGACGTCAGATTGTGCAAGGCAGTAGCACAGAGAGATGTCAGGAGCAGAAGAATGATTTTATCAGCAAGGATTATGTGTCTGGAGTATTTAGAGGAACCAATGAAGGGGCCTCAAGCTCTGTGGGGGAGGTACAGGTGATCATTTATCCTGCAGAGGGAATGGGGAAGAGGGAAGGTACGAAGCAGTGGGCATTACATCTTTCTCTGTTCAACCACCAGGACCTGGTGTTTTACTAAGGAAATGTATCAGATTAAAAGCCTAAATTTTTGCTAAGTCTTAGGTTCCCCATATCCAATCCCTATAATTTCTCCTTAGGCTTTGTTCCTGCCCTAGGACAGACACCCCTTCATTGTACTTCCTAACATTTTAAGCTTCTGTTTACCTTATAACTAAAGATATACGGGTCATTGTTCTCCCCAAATATTATGGGGAAAGGCTGCCACCTTTATTAGATAGGTTGACTGCCAAATGGATAGAAACATGGAAAAACATCAAGTATATGAGATTTTCATGATATGAAATTACTTGCATCCACATCAGCAAATAGCATTAATATGGCCTGCTCGTATAACATGGAAATTACTTCATTTATATTGAACAGAATGTTATGATGGCATTAGCTAAAGCCTAATTCTTCTTGTAGTGGTATTTTGAGCATTTGTGCAGTTACCCTGGAGCCTTACTATAGAACATGATAGCATGGATGAGTATGAAGTCTTAAGGCTGTTTCCTAAGGGTCTTATTCTTGGAATCACTAAAAGGAATTTGTAATAAGAGGAGCCCACCATTTCTCTCTCTCTCTCTCTCTCTCTCTCTCTCTCTCTCTCTCTCTCTCTCTCTCTCTCACTCACTCACACACACACACACACACACACACACACACTTATAGTGGGCTCCATTGTAATTATAATTAAATACATGTGAGTGTAGTGTGGTGGGTCAGGGATAGGAAAAAAAAATCCTTGTATATTTAGTTTAGATGTCCAACTGAGGATACCTTTGGCTTTTTGAGTTATTATAGTTTTGAGGGAAGGGGAAAAAAGGGAAATACAACAAACTCTCCCTTAATAGCCAGGTGATGTAATTCCCACATGATGAATCAAGTTCTTTGGGTGGTCATGATTCAAGATGACAGACTTTCCCAGACTTTTCTCCATCTGGACTACAGATGAGAATTTGTATTACACTGAGGAATAAGAATATTAATAATAATAGTAATAATAATCTCAATAATCCCTTTCCCTCTCTCTTCCTCTTATAGATTACCTTGTATTTATTTTGTATATGCTTATATGTGTACATATTGTCTCCTCTGATAAAATGTAAGCTGCTGGAGGGCCAGGAAGTGTTTTGGTTTTGTCTTTGTATCTCCAGCACTGGGAGCTGCATGGAGCAATCCTTTTGTAAATACTTGTTCATTCATTGCTAGCACTTTAAAGTTTACATATGCATATATATATATACATATATCTATACACATATATAGGAAGATTACATAATGTGTACAGGGTCTCATAATGTCTAAGTGTTTGAGGCAGGATCAAAAGCCAGGCCTCTCTTGCTGTCCATTATGCCAGAGGAAAGAAGGGTCCCCTTCTAAAAGATATTGGTCCATATCTATAGTATGGATTACAAGTGGCAGACAAGTCTCTGAGTCAGAAAGCCATAACCATAATGTATCTCAAAGGTGTCAGATGTCCTTGACATACTATGCTTTTTCCCCACTTTTTTTTTTTAAGTTCTGACCTTGTGCCCAATATAGCATAGAGAATGAGTTAGGCAGAAAAATCATTCAGGTAGCTATCTTTGGCTACTTCCTGGATGATTTGGTTACCTTATAGTCTATACCTACTCTTTATGTTACAGTGTCTGAAAATAGCCCTGGAGTTTGTTGGTTTATAATGAGGCTTTCTAAAAATTGAATAATTTCTAATGAAAACTGTGTTCAATTTCATGTAACACTTTTTTTTTTATTTTTGCACCATCTGGATTGACAAAACCCATTAGAATTTAGGAGGTCCTCTTCTGTTGAGAGAACAAATAGATGCATAATCTGACGTAATGACTGTAATCGTTTTCCCTCTTGAAATATTTGCCTGTGGGGGATGTTCAGCATGGTCTCTGTCTGAAGCACTTTTTGTGACTACAGAGTGCTTCTCTTACTTCCATTTCCCCCCTTTCCCTAA
>NW_020954655.1:277820-287802 GCF_900497805.2 Vombatus ursinus
ATCTCACACAGACCATGCTGAATAGATGAAAACTCAGTATTCTGACAGACTACTGCTCCTAATGCAGACCCAGAATGGAGTTGTCCCTTCTCTGTTTGTGTTTTATCACATTTGGGAAGCTTGGACAAAATCATGACAAACTCTTGGCTAGTGTGATAGAATTTTCTGTCATGGGTCTGAACTGATTTATCATTTCTGGAGCATAAAGCCAGGCAGGAAAACCTGTGACTGTGTTTTCATGTACAAAAACAATTGCCTCTTGACTTTTCTCTGAAATCCTTGTATGTTCATTTTCTGACCTTCTTTAAAAAGCATTTTTGATTTTCATGGCATTGCCTTTTTTAAAAAATATATTTTATTGGACAGTTACCAGGAGGAGCACAAGCAGCATTGGGCAGCTGTTGTCTGTAATAAAATAGAGTCCTAGTTTATGGGATATATAAAATCAACAACAGTTGGAAGGCCTCTTTGCCCATCAGTATTTTAGATCTATTGGTAGCTGTCATTTTAAACTTGGCATGAACATTCATTCAACAATCATATATTCAATATCTATTATGTGAAAAACATTGTGTTGGGTCTGAAGGCCTGAGATGGGGGAACAGAGAATCAAAATTAATTGAAGAATAATAATTCATTTCTACAAAGGTTTTATTTTTCTTACTTTTTCAATATTGGGGGGAGGTGAGAGGGAGAGAAGATGGATTTTCATTCATTAAAAAAAACCCTGAAACTAATAACTCATATTTTCTTGGCAATTTCCTCAGTACTTACTTTACAACAATCATATGTCTAGGTAGTATAAGGGGAGATGCTTTGTTTAGTGTTATTTCAGAGTTAGCAGAGGTAAGAGCCAGGATTAGAACTTTGAGGTGAGTGAAGTCTTCTGCTGTGCCAAACTGCCTCTTCTTCCTGGTTGTTAATATTGGGTATAGGGGTGGGGTGCGATAAAGCATACAAATGATGCAATTCAATGAAATGTTTATTAAGGGTCTACTATGTGCCTGGCACATAGTGCTAAGTGCTGAGGATACAGATAAGAAAAAGAGACAGTCTTTCATGTCAAGGAACTTAGACTCTAATGGCAGAAGACAATGCACACAAGGAAGCTTGAAAGTGGGGGAGGGTGAAGGAGAGAAGGTTTCCAGTGTGGGGAGCATGATGATGATGGTGATATTGAATCCAGGAGTACAGTTGGTAAGAAATGGTATATGTAATTGTATAGAATAACTATTGTTCAAAAAAGATAAGACAATAAGGCAGATACAGAATTTTATGTGTTTGGAGGAAGGAAGGATTATAAGCTGAGAACTATGGGGCTATACTGCCATCAATCAGAAACAAACTATTTCTAAGCCCCCTCTTCCCTATTTTCTATCCTAATTACAAAAATTATTGCCTGAAATCATGTCTCCTCTATTGTTACTCTGATGGCCTAAAAATAGAAGTGTTATGAGACATCCTCTCTGGATTTTCCTTCAACAGTTAAAGATTTTAGGATTGTGAATCCCTATTAAACCACTGTATGCTGTAGTGCAGAATTAAGTAGCTGCTGAGCTCCTTACAAGGTTTATTGCTGCAAGCTCTATTTTGTTAGGATGAGATGAAAGCTAACCCAAATTTGAGGAAAAAAATTTAGTGAAAGAACACTTTGTGGGAAATACAGCATGGATACTTTAAAATGAACACAGGGACCGCTGATTAGGCTAACAATATTCTGTCTGATAGAAGTATTTTAAAGGCTATTACTATACCATTACTACTTTGATATTTAAAACTATCAAGCAAAACAAAGAAACAAGCAAAACCCCCCCCCCAGCCAATGTCTATGGGAAGAGAAGAAAGGAATAAGCATGGATATGTGCCAGGCACCAATGCCACGCATTTTCAAATATTACCTCATTTAATCCTCAACAAACCTGAGAGATAGGTGCTATTGAGGCAGGTGGTGGCTCAGTGGATAGATCACTGGGCCTGGAGTCAGGAAGACCTAAATTCAAATCCACTCTCAGATACTTCCTGGTTGTGTGACCCTGGGCAAGTCACTTAACCTCTGATTGCCTGACAAAATGATCCACTGGATCCACTGGGGAAGGAAATGGCAAACCACTCCGGTATTTTTGCCAAGAAAACCCCAAGCGGGGTCACAAAGAGTTGGACACAACTGAAACAACTAAATGACGATAACAAGGTGCTATTATTATTCCCTTTTTACAGGGAAGGAAAGTCACAGTGCCCAGCATGTAGTAGGTGCTTAATAAATGTTTATTGATTTATTGAGGCAGAGATTAAGTGACATGTCCAGGCTGACACAATTAGTAAAGTGTGTGAGGCTGGATTTGAACTCAGGTCTTCCTGATTCCAGGTCCCAGTGCTCTATCTACTATGCCAGTTAACTGCCACGTCAGTGGAATAATTTGCCTTATTGGTAAGAGAGATACGTAAGTGATATGTATGAGTATTGACTTCAGAAGTCAGCTGATAATTTTCATATCTTCTACCTTTTGATGTTTTTCCTGCTTTCATTTTAAAATTACTTTTTGATGTTTCCTCTCTCATGTATCGACAGCTTTGGCTGGTCTCTCGTCCATTTTTATGTCTTGAGTCCTATTTTTTTCCTTTCCTATGGTTCTCGTTGCTTTGAATTTTGTTTTATTGACTCACAATCTAGCCACACTGGTTGCCCTTTATGAATTTTGAAGCTTTTTCTCCTTCTTCAGTTATTGCCAGTATAAGGTCATCTGAGTACATCATGGCTGGCTGGGCTCTGCCTTTTTTCATTTTTCCACATTTCATTTTTCAAATTATCTGCCTACTTCCTTATGAATAGGTCAAAGGACAGTGTATACAACTAGGGATTACTCAGGCAACCTTATCTCTCTGCTCTTCTCAGTTTTCTGCACTGTATGATATGCATGGTACATAAGGATTATGGGATTTTGAACTGCAAGGAACCTTAGCAATCATTTAGTCCAATATCTCATTTTACAGATGAGAAAACAGACCTAAAGAAGGTAGCTGATTTATCCAGTTTCATACAAGTAACAAGTAGCAGAGCCAGGATTTGAAAACAGGTTCCCTGTTTCCAGATTATCCACATATAAACATACTATCTCATTAAGTAATGGTCATGTTGGTACCATAGTGGAAAGAACCCTAGACTTGGGTTTTAGTCCTAGCTTTACTGCTTGAATTCAATAATACAACAAACAATTATTAAGACTCTGCCGTGTATATGCACCAAAATGTGTTATGTATTGCCTTAGAAATATAGAGTCTGGGTAAGACAGTCCTTGTCCTCGTGGTATTCCCACATCTAGTAGGGGATAAAACAAACACAGAAAACTATAGTACTCAGTAACACATAAGTGCAGTACAGAAGGGACTCATAGAGTGCCATGTAATAACCTTGGAGAAGAAGGAAGCAAAGGTTATTACCAACTAGAAGGATCAGATAAGGCTTCCTGGAGAAATTGGTGTTTGACTTAGACTTTAAAAAATAAATAAGGAATTCAGCAGGCAGAGGAAGGAAAGGTAAGCATCATACCAGTCATCAGAAAAATGCATAAGAATAGGTATAGAAGCAGAAAAGTATGGGACATAAAGATTAGTTCAGGGTGATTGAAGCACAGAGCATGTGGATGGAAATGACAAATGAGGCTGGAAATATAGGGTGGTGCCAGATTCTAAAGGGCCTTAAATGACAGGCAAAGGAATTGAATTTTACCCTTTATTAGCCTATGGTTAGGAGCAAATCATCTGACCTCTCTGAACTGTGAAATATTACTAAATGATAATAATAACTAGCATTTATAGAGCACTTTAAGATTTACAAAGTGCTTTGCAAATATCTCATTTGATCCTCACAACAACCCTGGCAGGTAGGTGCTATTATTATCCCCATTTACAGATGAGGAAACTGAGGCAAACAGTTGTTAAGTGACTTGTTCAGTGTCACACAGCTAATTAGTGTTTGAGGCTGGATTTTGAACTCATGTCAAATTCTTGACTTAAGGTCCAGTGTTCTATCCACTAAGACACCTAGCCGCCCTAAAATACTACCTACCTGAAAGGATTGGGAATAATTTTCCATAATTAATAGGAAGAATGGCACTGCTTTCAAAGGAATAGTAGAAATGGAGGTGTCATATCTGCGTAGAGTCAGAAGTAGGCCACAGAGCCATAAGGTATAACATTGAGATAAGAGAATGAATTTACCAAAGCTGAAAGAAGATAAGGGGCCAGTTAACATGATAAAAGGGGAAGTGATCCATAAAAAATAGCAGATGGGACAGAAGTAGGGTCCTTAGTAGCAGCAAAGAGGGAAGAGAGTGAGGGGAGGCCTCTGCAAGGGCAGCAGCCCTTTTCCTCAGCAGGAACACAAAAGGACAATGCTCCTAACGTAGGGTAATGAAGAAGATAGGTTGACCACCTGGAGACAGATGCCAGGATGCAGGGACAGCCGTGGCTGGCCAGGAACTTGAAAGTAGCTGTTCTTACTTCCCACTATCATGAGGAATATGTCTGTTGAAGGCAGTTTTAAAGCCAGGATTGATACTACTCATCATCATTAAACTGGACCGATTAGTTCTAGCTTCCACTTGCCCAATTCTAACTTTTAAGGTCATGTTTTCCTCAATTAGCTTTTGTACTTTCTTTTCCATTTGGCCAATTGTACTCTTTAAGGAGTTGTTTTCTTCAGTGGATTGTTGTATCTCCTTTTCCCTTTGGCCAATTCTACTTTTTAAGAAGTTTTCCAAGCTGTTGACTCTTGCATGACTCTCATTTCTTTTCCCATTTTGAGTTCCTCCATGAGTTCTTTCTGGGCTTTTTCTCTTTGCAGTTTTGTTCATGGGTGTTTTGACATTGTTCTCTTCTGAATTTGTCTTGGTCTTCCCTGTTACCACAGTAACTTTCTATGGTCAGATTTTTTTTTGTTGTTTTTTGTTTTTTTCCTTTTTCCTTTCTTTTAAACTCAAGCTCTGCACCCAGGGTGGAAGGGGTACCTTCTCAAGCTTCTTGTACCAGTGGCTATCGGCCCTAGCTGTTTATGTGGTGCTGTGGTGATGTTGCCCTGAGAACCCTTGAATTCTACCCTTTATTAGCCTATGTTTATTGAGCAAATCATCTGACCTTTCTGAATGATAATAATAGTAACTAGCATTTGTAGAGCACTTTAAGATTTACAAAGTGCTTTATAAATATTATCTCATTTGATCCTCACAACAACCCTAGCAGGTAGGTACTATTGTTATCACCATTTTACAGATGAGGAAACTGAGGCAAACAGTGGTTAAGTGACTTGCTCAGGGTCACACAGTTAATTGGTGTGGGGGGGGAACCCTTGTATCTGGTACTGTGCTGAAGGGGTAGGGTGGGGGTGGCTAGTACTGCTGGAGGCTGTAGGGGTCTGGCAGCTTATCTGGTGCTGAATTGGGGTCCTGGTGGTGGTGTCTAGTGTGTGCTGAGGCCCAGTGAGGCATTTCCCTGGGGCTACACTGAAGCATGTGGAGGTCTGGCCTACTTTCTCATCATCTTGGAGGATGTTTGTTTGCCCTGGGCTATGCTAAAGCACATGGTGGTTCTCAGAAGTGGAGTCTGCTGGTTCTCCTGGCCATGCTAAGGCACGTGGGGAGTCTTGGTGATGGCGTTTGCCTGCTCCACTGCACTGAGGCTCATGATTTCTTGTTGTTTTGCTGAGATGGCGCTTCCTGCTGACTTGCTGGGATGCTTCCTGCTTTCACCTGAGTGAGACATACCTTTCTTGCTGATCTTCCAAGTTTCTTGGGCTCAAAAATTGTTTCACCCCATCTTTTTGCTGGTTCTGCTGTTCCAAGATTTGTTTGGGGGCACTATTTTATGGTTGTTTGGAGGTGAGTATGGGAGAATTACAGTGATTTAATGTTTACTCTGCCATCTTGGCTCCTGGAACTGGAAGTCTCCAATTAGTTCTAGAGATGCCAAGGATTGTAGCAGATTATAGCTCAGAAGATTGGGACAGGGTCATGGATCCAGGGGAGAATCTGTATAGCTGAAGTGTTAGACTTGCAGAGACCAGGGAAGCAACCTTTCTTTTTCAGCTGCTTGTGGATTATGAAAGCAATCTGGGGAATGACTTCCTGGCCTTGGGTCATAGAGGGAGAAAGCCTTTGAAATGAAAGGAATCTGGGATGTTCTAGCTGGTACAACCTTGAAATTGTAAAGCTGAGACTTTTCTTGCTGTTAACACAAGAAAATACTGTTGGGTTGGGAAGGCAGGTTGTGAAGGAAAATTTTTACTGTGCTGGAGGTAGGTGAAGATACAAAGGAAATCTAGGTAAGATATAGTCTTTTCCTTCAAAGAGCTTACAGTCTGATAGAAGAATAAGGTATAAACATATGTGGTTCATAGGATTTAGAACTAGAAGGAACCTTAGACTTCATCTAATCCTTTGGTTGTGAAAGTATGGTTCGGGGACTCCTAGGGTTCTGCTAGACCCTTTCAGGGGGTCCATGAAGTCAAAACAATTTTCATAATAATACTAAGCTGTTTTAATTTCTAATTTGGTAAATATTGTTAGATATACAGAGGTGTGTTGAAGCCAGCTTGAACTGGCTCTTGGGCTGATTATTAAATTTTCAGTGTGAGAAATAATTTTTGAGAGTAGAGAGTAAGGTGTGGAAAGGGGTCCTGAGACCAAGAATTTGAGAACCACAGATCTAGTCCAACATGTTTGTTTTAGAGATGAAGAAACCAAGGCCCAGGAAAGTGAATTGATTTGTCCAAAGCCAGAATTGGAATTCAAATCTTGTGATCCAAAATCACTGCTATGATACACAATAAATAATATATAAGTGCATAGGAGAGGTGCAAAACAAAATACTATGTGAAGTCTGAGTGGAAACGTTGTTATAAATCCAGGGAATCAGTTAAGCTTTCCTGGAGGGAGGGGGTTTTCAAATTGAGCTTTAAAAGATAGGCAAGAATTTAGCAGGGAAAATTGGAGACAGAGGATATAGGGAATAGTGTGAATTGAGGCACAGAGAATGTTCAGCAGGGAAATAATTTACTTTTAATTCCTTCCAAGAACAAAAGAATTTAAATACAAGAGAACAGCTTGCTGAGAGAACCAGAGGACACTCAGACCACCCAGCTGTCCTTGGACAATGGTTTGGGAGCCAGTGAATTAATAGAAAGTTATAGCAGCATTTAGAGGATCTAGGTTCACATCTGAGCCTCATCTGACTATGTTGGTTAGTGTCCTAATGCAATATTTGCATTTTGTCATTTTTATCTTTGTTGAAATTATCACCGTGTTGAATTGGATATTCTTTTCTTTTTCCTGGGAAGTACATATGCATTTTTCTATATGTTATTCAATAATCTGACTGAGATAGTAGTAGCTTCTTTAAAAACTTTTTTTTCTTTTTATGCACTCATTCACAAACAGTTCATTCTACAAAAAATAAAATGGTTGTATATTAAATGACAAACTTGTTTCATTTAGTTTGTCTTTTTTAATATTAAATTTAACATAATAGTAACAAAACTGCACTATTTACCTATGTCTCCTCCTGAACTTTCATTTGCTTTCTTTGTATTATTGTTACAGCTTTATCGACACTTTTTCTTTCTTTTCTCTTTTTGCATCACTATCTCTAACCCTCTCTTGTAACACATAGTGAGGCAAAACAAAATCAACATATTAGCTATGACTGAAAATGTGTGATTGCTTCTCATTCGTGCTTTTGGTCATGTTTAGAGTTCAATTTTAGAAGATGTTTTAGCCTTAAATATTTTACACATTAAAAAAAACAAAACCAGGTTCCATATTTCTCAAATTCTGGATGAGGAAAACCTCAGAGAAGAAATATATTTTATCATGTATATTGCATGACATTATGAATTAACTAGACCAGTATTTGGCAGAAATGAATAGAGAAAGGGATAGGTTAGCTTTAGAAGCAGCAGGTACCATTATGAGGAGAATCAAGAGACCTCAATTCTAGCTGCAGCAGTGACTCTTTTTAGCTGGGGGAGCTTGGACAAATCACTTAAACTTTCTGAACCTCAGTATATAATACTATATGATACCTCAGTTTAACAATATATAAGGTAAGCAATACTAATATACGAAGAAACGATTTATATAAGTACTTTGTCATAGTAAAATGCTGTATTCCTGTTGAATTTTTCTCATGAGAAGTGTGAACCACTAGCAGGACTCACCTTGGGTGTAAGTGGTTTAGGCTCCTCTCCCTGTGACATGGTTCTCCTTCCTCCTTGCAGGAGTCTTTCCTATCCAGTCTATACCATCTGACATGAAATTCTCACCATAAGGAATTCCTCTGGGCATACTTCCAGGAGTTCCCTGTGATAGAAATACCACTGGAAGTAGAACATTCATTTTTACTAGTCATTCACATTTTAAAACAGTTTAGTTGGTCAGACAATTAGCTATTATCTTACAAATTTTCAGGTCTCTGATAAAATGAGAGCTATAACAGGTGACTTCTGATGAAGGAAAAGAAAAAGTTGTAGACTAGGATGGGTATGGAATGAAGGAGGCCCTGGGCAACCAGAAGGAATTAGGCTATAGTTGAAAGACACTCAGTTGAATGCCCCCTCCCAGTTAGATTCTGATTCCTGCCTGAGGTATCACACAACCATGCCCATGATCCATCCTGGCTCCCAAAGCCACCACCCATCATTTTCTGGGGACCATTTGTGTTGCCATTGTTCCTCAAGCTATAATCCCTCTACCGACATCTCCAATATCATTTCTATTCAGAAATTATTATGGTATGTTGAAGATAATGATAGGGTGCTTCATTGAAAAAAGCTGAAATAACCACAGAAACCCCAAACAAGTTTTAAGTAGTTAAGGTAATATTAAATTCCGACCATTCCAAGAGTTAAGAAGGAGTTCTGACTAAGAGGATTACTTTCAAGATGATCTGGTAACATCATGTGCATAGTTAGGCTTTTCATTTTTAAGGTAAAATTTCTTCTGCTAACAAAGAATAAAATGCAATATTTTTATACTTTTTGGATGGGTCATGCCATCTGCTTTGCCCTTTGGACCCTTAGGCATTGGCATCTGACCTCCGCTCTATCTTAAGGACCACCTGGCCTTTCAATCTGCCCTGAAGATGAACACTTCTAGCTGTGTTGTTTCCCTCAATTTTCTATTTGAATCACTGAGCTTAGCATGGTGTTTGGCACATTGCAAGTACTCAATAAATGCTTTTCTATTCCATTGCATCTAGTCTAAACTATATCAGAAAGGAATTTTCTCCATGACACAATATACAATAATATATAACAACAACAATAATAACTAGTGTATACATATATACATATGTATGAGTATACACATGTACATACACACATACATATAGGGCTGGGAAGTCATAATAATGTTTTGTTTTTGTTTTTTGGAGGCAATCAGAATTACGTGACTTGCCCCAGGGTTATGCAGCTAGTATCTAAGGCTAGATTTGAACTCAGGTCTGACTCCAGGGTCAGTGCTCTATCTATCACTATGTCATCTAACTGTTCTCACAATAATGTTTTAAGGTTTGCAAAGCATTTTTACATAGGTTATCTCATTTGATCCTTACAACAACCTAGTAAGGTATATATGTTAAAGATGGGGAAACTGAGGCTGAGAGAGGTTAAGTGATTTGCCCAGATTCAGAAAGCTGGTAAAGATCTGAGGTAGAATTTGAACTCAGATCATCCTGTCTCAAAATCTAGCTCTCTACCTACTATATACCACCTAGCTGCCTAATGTAGCCTTCAGCCTCTGCTTGAGTACCTCTGCTGAGGGAAAGTCCACCACCTTCTATTTCACTTTTGTGTCAATGTCACATTTTAAAATGTCTTTGTTAAGGTAATGAGTCTTTTAGGATTGCTTGTTTAGAACTGTAAGGGACATTAGAAGCCATTTTCTAACTTCTAACTTCCTTATTCTGTAGATGAGGAAACTAAATTTCAGAA